>NC_133771.1:8362192-8463761 GCF_003597395.2 Chelonoidis abingdonii | reverse complement strand
AATTACTGTGCCTAGTGTGGCCGCATGAAATCGAATTTATAATATCAGTTTTATAAAACCGATTTTAGCTAATTCGATATTATCCCGTAGTGTAGACATGGCCATTCTTTCCTCCACAGATAGTGTTGTCTCTCATCAAGCACTTCCTGAAATAGAAGTTCTCTTCAAATCCCCAGACATGACCACATGGTGGCACCGCTACTGGGAAGCAATGTATACTGACAACACCCACACTCCAAACTTCCACTGAGAGGTATTTCCTAGTCAGGGTCCTTCCTTCCCGCACTCTTTAGCTACAGCCTGGGGATGTGCCAAAGATTCAGACCCAACCAGCACAATAGCTCTTACAACATGCTCAAGTTCCACTCCAAGGCATTGGGTTTGAGGCAGGGATTACTGAGTTAAATTTGCAGATCAGAGCAGAGAATCTTAGTGGTCCCCTCTGAATTTAAAATCTATGGGTGAAATCCTGGCCCCATTGAAGTCAATGGCAAAGCTCCAAATGATTTAAGGGGGTGCAGAACTTCACCCTATGAATCTATTACTCTAAGTAATTCAGAGAGAAACCTTCAAGGACGTGTGTCGGTTTTTGGTAGATTAAATATAAAACGCCCTAACATTTAGTATAAAGCCAGAAAGCCAATTAATCCCCCAGCTGCCTTACGCCTAGCGGAGTAAAACACTACATAAGGCTTGCCCACACTACTCTAGCATTGGCACAGTTACATCGGCATAAAGGGGCTTTATACCAGTATAGCCATTCCTGTACAGGAAGGGGAGTTGCTATTCTGGTAGAAGTCAGTTTTATAACTGCACCCACACTTTGGCCTGGTCTACGCTGGAGGGGGAAGTCGATGTAAGATACGCAACTTCAGCTATGAGAATAGCGCAGCTGAAGTCAACTTATCTTATTTTGATTTACCTCCCATCCTCATGGCGCGGGATCGACTGCCGCGGCTCCCCCATCAACTCCGCTTTCACCTCTCTCCCTGGTGGAGTTCCGGAGTCGACGGGAGCGCGTTCGGGGATTGATACATTGCGTCTAGAGGAGATGCGATATATCGATCCCTGATAGATCAATTGCTACTCACTGATGTGGCTAGTAGTGTGGATGTACCCTAAGGCTTCTGCTAGTATAAGTATTCAGTGGGGAGGAGGGAGAATCACACCCTTAGCTGAAATAGTTACTGATAAAATTAGTAGGGAAGGGCCAGACTTAAGACACACAATTATTATGAGCAGTGTCTTGCTGACAGAAGGGACTGTTTGAATTGAAATCCCCTTCAAATCCCTGTCAGTTCTTGCTCTACTTCCACAACAGTAAATTAAAAAGAAAAAGAAAACAGCTGGTGCTGAACCAATGCCAGTTTCTTGTTACTCTGCATCAACAGCATCTTGTTATGAGCTGAGTGAAACCTTGGGATTGAGACCGATATGTTACTTGAAGGGTGAATTCACACTTAATTGTAAGTATAAACCCTACCTAAAACAAAAGAAGTGTGTGAACCCACCCAGGAGCTTTGACTGAGTATTTTTTTGTGTATGGGGAGGGGGTGGGTAGAACAAAAAAATCCCTGAGATTATGTCTACACTACATAATTTACAGCAGCGCCACTGCGCCGCTGTGGCACTTCTGATGAAGACGCTCCAAGCCAACAGGGGAGAACTCTCCCATCGGAGTAGTTCATCCACCTCCCGGAGAGGTGGTAGCTATGTTGAAGAGAAGCTCTCTCACTGACAGAGCAGTTTACACCAGCAGTTTGGTCAGTATAACTACATCACTCAGGCGTATGGACTGCTCTCTCTAAATACATCAGCGGGGTAAATACCAGGGAGGGAGATGAGTTATTTAAATTAAGTGCCAATGTGGATACAAGAACAAAAGGATATAAACTGGCCATCGACAAAGTTGGTCTTGAATTTAGGTGAAGATTTCTTCTAATCATCAGAGAAGGGAAGTTCTGGAACAGCCTTCCAAGGGGAGCCGTGGAGGCAAAAAACCTGACTGCCTTCAAGACTGAGCTTGATAAGTTTATGGAGGGGATGGTATGATGGGACTGCCCACAATGGCATGTGGCCCATAAGCAACTGCCAGTAGCAAATATCCCCAATGACCATTGATGGGACACTAGATGGGGAGGACTCTGAGTCACTACAGAGAATTCTTTCCCAGGTGTCTGGCTGATGGGTCTTGCCCACATGCTCAGTATCTAAACTGATTTTCATATGTGGGGCCGGGAAGAAATTTTCCCTGGGTCAGATTGGCAGAGACCTTGTTGGTTTTTCGCCTTCCTCTGCAGGAAGGCACAGGTCACTTGCAGGTTTAACTAGTGTGAATGGTGAATTGTCTGTAACTTGAGGTCTTTAAACCATGATTTGAGGACTTCAGTAACTCAGGCAGAGGTTAGGGGTCTATTACAGGAGTGGGTGGGTGAGGTTCTGTGGCCTGCAATGTGCAGGAGGTCAGACTAGATGATCACGATGGTCCCTTTTGACTTTGAAGTCTAAGTCTATGTTTGCCCCAGTGCCAGCACAAGGGGGTGCACTGGATTGTACAGCACCATGGGGCTACCCTGAAAGACCAGAGGTGGCATGGCAGAGTGGGGTTCCTGCAGAGATTCTCTGGGTGGATAGCTCCTTACAACCCTTTCTAAAGGTGTAAAAAGGTCCACTGCTTTGTGTATACCTACAGCTCAGCTGGAAGTCCTATGTCTCCAGCCACTGCCACCTGGAGGTACACCCGCCCTTCAACTCAACTCATTCTAGGGCCCAGATCCTGTAAGATATTCCAAGTCTAACCTCCACTGATTTCAGTGGAAATTAGGAGCTGAAATATCTTTGAGGATGTGGGTCCAGGTGTCTTAACTGGCCGATAGCAAGCATATGGTACTCACAGGTACAGAAGAGTCAAAAATTGTGTCTGAAATTTTAATAAGACGGGATAAATTTATAACCAGTAACATCTGTGTTTCTGCAAAAGGAGGTAAGGGTAATAATCTCAATACTCCAAGGCTATTCACTGCAGGGGTCAGGAAGGAATTTTGCTGTTTCTAATGTTTGCTGCATTTTGACAGCGTCCTGCATATGATGTTTGTCAAGTGCTTTGGGGCAAAAGGTGCTCTGTAAGTATAAAATATTATTATTACATGTTCCTACTGCTTAGCTGGTAATTATATTTCAAGTTACCAACCATATAATTAGCAGTTTCCTGTCTTCATTGCTCTATAGGGGAAAAAAATCAGATAATTACCCTGTAACAACACAGTACTTTCCTTTCATTGATATGGCCAGTGTGACAATAGTTCTTGTACTTGAAGGTAGGCAGAATTCTGCAATGGAGATCTCACTTGGCCACCTTCATAACCTAAGTTGCCAACAAGCCAGATGCAGCAAACCATATCTATATTTCAGATATGATACATTCATACTGATTACTCAGGTTCATTACCTGTGGCTAAAATTTTAACACTACAGAACACAGCCTCGCAGATCTACAATGGACTGTATCTCACCTGGAGGCCTAGATGAAAGGGAAAACTGGCTAAGTGGACCTATTTCACATCCCACCTGCTAAAGAAGAAGCTGATCTTAGCTGGGATCTGGAAACTTTTGTTTCTGTTTGGAACCCTGGAGTCCTCCACGCCTTTTCCTTCATGAGGTACTGGATTTTCACCACCTGATGTTGGCCTAGAAGTAACAGATGAAGATTCCTTCCCTTCTAAACTGAACCACCAGGCGTCTATTCTGTTTTGAACCTTGAGTCACACCAGTCCCTATACAGTACTTGAGCCTGCTGCCTCTCCAACGTTCCCAGAACATACTGAACCTGGGACTGAGCCTGAAATGTTTCATTTACGACGTTCCCTGAAGCAGTCGAATAGACCTTTTTTACCCTCCCAGCATGCAGCATTTCTATATCCAGTGCATACGGGGAGGGGGGAATCTCACTTGTATCTCATGCATTTTTCTGATTACTCATTAAAACAGGATTATGGATTTGTATATCATGTTGATTTTCTTCCCACTGTTGTTTTGGTTTGACTCCTGATTCATGTCACTGAGATCTAGATTCTCTATAATAAACTTCCCAAAAGTTTGGGCTTGGTGGGATCTGGGGTCATAGTTCAGCCTGTGAGAGAGTTAAAAGTCCGCTTTTTTTTTTTTTTCCTTCATGGTACTGAGCACTTTCAGTTCCCATTGGCTTCATGGGAGCTGAAGGGGCTCTGCATTTCTCAGGATCAAATGCAGCAGCCCCGCATGGCTCTGGATTTTCCCAAGCTTCAGAGGATCCAGGCTCATCTCTCATATTTGCCATCTTCAATATGCTTTACAAACAATAACTCCTTCATCCCCACAGTGCCACTCGCAGTATGGCTGTATCTATATTACAACCATTTTACAAATGGGAATGCAGAAGGCGAGAGATTAAGTGACTTCTCTCCATGAACAGAGGGAATCAGTATCTGAGCCAGGTGGGGAGAACCCAGGAGTCCCTGACTTCCTGTGCTGAACTCAGACACCTAGGCCCTTTTTGCTTGCTAAGTACTCTCTTGTTAGCTTAGGTTTTCTCTACATCTTCTGTTCATCTTCTTTTTGCATGTTTCCTGTTATCTCGTCTAGCCTTTTTGCTCTGGCTTGCTGACCTTTAATCCTATTACTAGGAACTATTTTAAAAGGTCTGTTTGCAAGTGATGCTTTAACAGCCTTTCCAAAGTTCTACCTATTCTTACAGTTTGCTGAAGTAAGTAAGCAACCTACCCTTCATTTCTAGCATCGGATCTTACTAGGTGTTATTCATTTCTTATCACCGGGGTAAACCTTAAATCTTCATATTCATTCTAGTCCTTATTCACTTTTGACTCAGACAAAATCTCTATTGGGCCTGCTCTTCTGAGTCCTCTTGACACTGTTCTAGTAATATGAAGGGGCTTTAAAGTGTGAGTCAATTACATTCACGCCCACTTTATGGCCTTTTTACACAGCTAAAATAGTGTAAAAGGGCTCAGTGTAAACAAGAATCAGGCCACTGACTTCAACAGGCATTTTGCCTGAGTAAAGACTTTAGGAGTTGATTGGCTGTTGTTTAGTCAGAGTTTTACCTGCTCTGCAGCCACTAATACTTCTTATTTTGATAAGGACTGGTTTAAATTTGATCAAATCAAATACTGTAAGCGTTTAGGCAAAAATGAATTCAAGCCTTTTTTGGAGGTTCAAAAACCCTGGGTGAACTTAAAGAAAAAAAATCCCCCACCCCCGCACTCTGGTGCCAGCTGGAAAGGAGAAATTCTAAAACATGACCAGAAAGGCTCCCCTTCCAGTATTAGAACCACATGATAATGGAAATTTCATGAGGAAGTCCTCATGGCATGATTTACAGCCTGGCTTCCAGACCTCCATTAAGATTCTTATCTCTTGTTGTACAGTGTGGTTGTAATCTCTCTGAGTGTAAATCTGAGGATTTGCTTCAGACTATTCTACAGAGAAGGGCAAATTGCAAGATTCAGATTGCAAATCCAACCAGGGGCTTTTGGATCTGCGTCTCTTGGAACTTTCCAGTATTATTTTCATATCTTTGCTCTGCTGTTCTGTAATGTCCCTTTGGGACCAGATCCTGCATAGCGTTAAATACCCTCAAACCTTAATACATACAACCGGGGCTGAGGATGCTCAGATCTGGTGGTGTTCAGCACCTTGCAGGACTGGGACCTTCATGTATATTCTGGTCCTTTTGTTTTTCAGATGTTAAAGGTACAGCTCGAGATGCACCCACCAACTCTTCTTGAAGTCAAGAGACTTGCCCAAGGTTACATAGCAAGACAGTGTCGGGAGGACCAGCTTTGGAATCCAGGTTACTTGACTTTGCCTCATGTCTAACCAACTAGATCACAACTTTGTCATTGACTCCAATGGGGGGTGGGGAGTGGGACAGGACTCCACATAGTATTACCTTTCCCCTTTGTGGGGATGGATAATGAGGATACTAACATTTACCTACCTAGCTACGTATGGCTGCTGAAAACTTAAACCCTGTTTATTTTTGGATTTTGCTTGAACTACTACTGCCCCAGTTTTACAGATGACCAGGCTATGGCACAGAAAAGTTAAGTAACTTGGCTCGGAGCCGGCATGATTTGGTGGATTAAGCATAGGGCAGGGTGTCAGGCTATCTGAGTCCTTACCCTGCTTCTGACACTGACTTGGTATGTGACCTTGGGCATATCATTTAACTGCTCTGAGCCTCGGTTTTCCTGTCTGAAAAGTCAGGAAAATGTAATTTACTTTCTATATAATGTATCCATGTTTGTAAAGAGCTGCATAAGTGCTAAGTCTTGTTTAGGCCAGTCATATCTGGAGAAAGAAATCAAGACCTCCTAGCTACCAGCCATGTGTCTTTCACATGCATTACTGTGAACAATTTTCAGTCTCCCCTAGAATTTCATAATAGATCAAAATTTCAAGGAGTTAGGATTCATATGAAATGTCCGGGTGACATACTCCACAGGAATTCTTTTGAAAAAAAATTCACCAGTTTCAGGCCACTATATCTGTAACTTAGACGAAATAAAGCATAGACTGCTTAAATGTTCTTGGTTGTTGTTTAACTAATTACTAATTTTCGAGGCAGAAATCAAAACTAAAATACTCCCCAAATTCTCCTCCCACAATGACTAATTTTCTGCCAACGCCGCTTACTTTTTCAGATTAGTGATACCCAAAATAGCAAACTTCTAATCATATAATCCTAACAAGACAGGTTTTAGCTCCTCTTGCTATAGATTTTCTTTCTGGTCTCTCATTAGAATCAGCCTTTTAACTAGTCTTGTCTCCATTAGAGTAACATTTACTTTGTTAAATTTTGGTTAATGCTTATTTAGTTCAGCATGGTATGTTGCAGGGCTATGTGAAGCCTCCTCCACAGCAGGAAATGAACTGTTGCTGTCTGAGAATTGTTTTCAGCAAAGCTTCCTCCTGCGGTGGCACTGAAAACAGTTTCGTTGCTACTGTAGACTGCAGCAAGTGTAGGACCAATCCATCCTGAGTTAAGACTGGAGAATTTAGCCATAAAGCTCTTTTGGGTCCTTCTGTGGCAGGGGGCGGGGAGGAAAGAGCTCTTCACAGGGCCAGAAGACATGATTTGTTATACCAGGCCATTTAGAAACAGAGCAAAATCTATCACAACATGAAGTGCATTTACAAGTATTAAACTCTCCCCATTAAACTGGCATGGAAGTCTTTTTGCCGGCTGTGGAAGCAACTCTGCTTAGAGGAGGTTTTGATTATACTTATATACTCAGCTATACCACAGTTGAGCCAGAATGTGGCAGGATCCTAGCACAGGTAACTAGAGTACTTCAGGGATAACAGCTCTTCATTCATTCCTTTTTCTCCCCTTCTGCAGCTTTCTCTCTGCCTTCAGAAGACCCCCCACCCCAGGAAAGTAGGTAGTCTAGTAAAGTAAGCATTCTATGTCTGCTAATGAGCTCATTTCCTCTCTACTCTCCAGCCTGGTTTCTCCTCTCCGACCCCATCAGAGAATCCAATAAGGCCCCATCTAAAAGCTCCTTAGAGCATTTTAATTGCAAAATTGATAACATCTCATGCCAGTAAACTTGGCTCCATTAGTGAAGGAAGTGCCTTGTGTGGAAAAATGAGGTCCTGGAAAGACATGATGGCCAAATGCACTTTACCACCCTGTTGGAATGGCAACACTTGCTCTCTGTGTAACTATAAATCATTTACAAAGCCATGAAATGGGACGTTGACCCAGTGGCCTAATTTTAGAAGGACAAGGTTATGCAAGATCATCAATATCAACCATAGCAATTGCTCTCTTTCCTCATTCTTCGGAGTGCTTATAATTTACCTTGGTATTGTCTGGTCCATAGGGGAAGCAGTTGCTCCATCCTTGATTCAGTACAACTTCTGATGCTATGTAATATTTAGTAAGAACTCAGGAGTCAGGCTGCTTGGAGAGAAGACAGCGTTTTTATTAATGGCATGAGCGCTCAGCTCATCTTCAGTCTCCTCAGGCTTCTGGAAATACCTCGTTGGCACTGAGCAGGTTCAGAATTCTAGCCCAGGAAATAGCATAGTTATTTCTGTATTAACATTACATCATCTAATTTCCATAGCCATGCACCTACCAGACTCATATGCTTAAACACGTCCTTAAATGTTTTGCTGGACCTGGGCCAGAGTGCTCGACATCTTGCAGAATCAAGCCCATAGTACCCATGGGTGAGGTAATATCTTTTACTGGGCCAACTTCTGTACGTGAAATAGACAAGCTTCTGAGCTCCACGGTGCTCCTCTTTGGGTCTGGGAAAGGTATGAGAGTGTCACAGCAAGATATGACCTCATCCACCTAGTCTTTCTCATATCTTTAAACCAACACAGCTACAACAACCCTGCAAACATGATTTAAAGAGCAGTTTTAATCAGCAAAGCGTTTATATAAAAATGCCTCATATTGGTTTAATATATCTGTTCCGTATGCATCTTCCAGTCATTAACATCAGCTTATTTTACTAAACGCAGAATTGTTAGCTAAATGCTGATGATGGTACAGCCTGTGTTATGACAGGTGATGATAGAAGTGGCAGAAAGAGAACCGGTTGATTCTTCAGATCCCAGAACACTTGATTTGCAAGACTTGCAGTTAGAAGAAGGATTTTTTGCCTTTTGAGGGGAATCATTACAGAACCCCAATGTGATTTTTTTAGAGTCACTTTGTTTTTTTAGTATGTAGCACTCACAGCTTATTTTACATTTTCAAAGCACATTGAAAATGCTGGCTAACTAATGCTCACTACACCTATGTGAGGTAGGTAAATCAGGATTTTTATTCCCATTTTACAGATGGGGAGACTGAGACACAAAGCTGAGAGTCTTGTCCAGCACATCAGTGGTGAAGCTGAGATTAGAAATCAGGAGCTTCAGGTGCCCAGCCCACAGCTCAATTCTCTATAGAGTGCTGCCTTTTTAAATTGGAGCTAAAACTACACAGAACAGTTTTTAATGGAAAAATAATTTCAACTTTCAGGGAAAAAAGATTCAAGATAATAATTAAATTTCAAACATTTATGAGGCTAAGTCTCCTTCAAGTATTCAAAAGCTTCTTTCATTTTCCACATCTTCAGTATTTCCCCGGACAGCACCTCCAGTGCCACCAAATTACAATTTCTCTTTTTGTTTCTTACATACTGTAATGCATAAATCAACAAGCTTCTATCCAAAGATGCACACTCATCTATGCTGTTCTAATTCAGTTCTCATGCCATGTCCATCACCAGGGTATCAGAGTGCCTTACAGAGCCAGAAAAATTCAAGAAGGAGACTGATGCCTGCCAGGTGGGGTTAAAAAAAATTGCATGTGTAACTTTTTAATTATCTTAATTATTTTGTTTTCCTTTATTTTTAATGAGCGGGTTAATGTGTCATTTGGGAAGCAAGTGCAGTCTGCATTTGGAATTTATTCTTATCATGCTTACATTGAAGTAAATCAGTAATAACTTCAGTGGAGTTACATCTAAGTAAAATCTGAGTAAGTGAGATCAGAATCAAGCCCAATGTATATGGATCTACTAACAGGGATACAGCAAAATCTTCCACTCCTGCATCACGTGACAAAGCTGTGAGTGTAGACTCATTTGTATTCTCTCTGCTCTGCAGATGACACTTCTTTTTGACTGGCTGCTCTCTTGCCATCACCTGCTTCTGAAGAAAACCTCCTAGTGAAGAATGTCAAGATGCAGTCACTGTTAAATATGCAATATAATATGCCCTCATTTCTTTATAGGTTTTTTTAAAAACATGTCAGTTCCGAAGGAGGGGCCAGCCAGGCAGTACTAGAGAGTCTTCTGGCTGCCCACACAACAGTTACAGCCTGGCCATCAGTAGTACAACCTCTAGAAGAGGAAAGGGAGTTTGTTTTTCATGGCTCATTCAACCCCTGGCCTGTGGGTTGACTTCAGTGGCTGGTAATTTTTGCCCAGCCCAAACTGGGCTGAAATCACTAGCTTATTTCACACATCCATTAGTCAGATATCACATCCTGATGTTCCATGTCTCTATCTAGGAATGTATTTAGCACCCATCGCTGTATTATCTGAGTACCTCACAGACACTGAGGGACTTATCTTCATAACACCTGCATGAGGTGGAAAAGTATCCAGTTCAACAGAACCACACTTTCTGTCGAGCACAGTGGTCTTTACTGTCTGTCCTAATTTGCTTTACAGGGTTGTTTGCATGCTGTTAAGCGATTGTCAGAGTTTAACCCAAAGGCAGCTACATTTCCACATTACTGGATGAAATGGGTGGAGCGCTCAGGAGCCAGGTTTGTCAGGACATGGCTTTTTCATGAATTGCATGAGCATTCAGCACAGCCTGGGTCTGCTCAAGCTTCTGGAAGCAGAACATGCAGAACATCCTCCCATGCTGATATTATATCCTCTCATTTGCATAGTCACTCACATATGAGTAATGTGATACATTTATAATCCCTATGGCCTGAAGCTCCAGAGGGAAAAGTGTCAGAGGGGTAGCCGTGTTAGTCTGGATCTGTAAAAAGCAACAAAGAGTCCTGTGGCCCCTTATAGACCAACAGACGTATTGGAGCATGAGCTTTCATGGGTGAATACCCACTTTGTAGGATGCATGCGTCTGACAAAGTAGGTATTCACTCATGAAAGCTCATGCTCCAATACATCTGTTAGTCTATAAGGGGCCACAGGACTCTTTGTTGCTTTTTACAGAAGGAAAAGTCCCTTGGAAAAAAGGGGAAAGTGTAGCCATAGATTTATTTGCATATGCTACCCAATTCCCACAATTCCTCTAGTGACAATTGTGGAATCACCATAACTAGACATGAACATGGCTGGTCATGGGCTCACAGAGAAGGGAAAGAGCTCTGCCTTTGCAGAAAAGTAGGATTCTACTTAAGAGCATGAAGTGCTCTTGGTTCCCCTTCCACAGGGACTTAACTGCAAGAGATGATCCAGAGGGCAGCAGCAGAGCTAAATGGACTCAAGTGAGGTCTCACCTCCACAGCATCTTAATAAAGCTGAATTGCTGTGCTGAGTTAGATGGTGGTACTTCTGCATGGGACTAAGCAAGCATTTCCCTTCAGACTGGAGACAGACCTCCACAGGGATACTTGGATGCTGCTACTTGCTGATCCAAACCCTGAGTGGGTTTTGGTGGATGGGTAAGGTGGTGCTGTCAAGGGACTATCATAGACTCATAGAAGAATAGGGTTGGAAGAGACCTCAGGAGGTCATCTAATCCAACCCCCCCTGCTCAAAGAAGGACCAACCCCAACTAAATCATCCCAGCCACGGCTTTGTCAAGCCAGGCCTTAAAAACTTCTATGGATGGAGATTCCACCACCTCCCTAGGTAACCCATTCCAGTGCTTCACCACTCTCCTAGTGAAATAGTTTTTCCTAATATCCAAATTACACCTCCCCCACTGTAACTTGAGACCATTGCTCCTTGTTCTGTCATCAGCCACCACTGAGAACAGCAGAGCTCCAGCCTCTTTGGAACCTCTCTTCAGGTAGTTGAAGGCTGCAATCAAATCTCCCCTCACTCTTCTCTTCTGCAGACTAAATAAGCCCAGTTCCCTCAGCCTCTCCTCATAATCATGTGTCCCAGCCCCCTAATCATTTTTGTTGCCCTCTGCTGGACTCTCTCCAATTTGTCAACATCCTTTCTGTAGTGGAGGGACCAAAACTGGATGCAATATTCCAGATGTGGCCTCACCAGTGCCGAATAGAGGGGAATAATCACTTTCCTCAATCTGCTGGCAATGCTCCTACTAATGCAGGCCAATTGCCCTTAGCCATCTTAGGCACCAATGGGCACACTGCTGACTCTATGGGCTTCTCATCACTCTCATTACACTGCTTGCTTAGCCAGTCAGTTCCAGCTGTTCGCAGTGCATGGGGTTCTTCTCTAGTGCAGATCTGCATTGTCCTTTGCTTGACTCATCAGATTTTCTTTTGGCCATTCTCCATTTGTCTAGGTCATCTGTTGGACCTATTTCCTACCCTACGTGTTTCTCCTCTCCCAGCTTAATGGCATCTGCGAACTTGCTGAGGGTACAATCCATCCATCATCTAGTACCCTTAATGAGTGTTGACAACCAGCCCGGACACCCTGGGCACTCTGGTTGATACTGGGTTGCCAATTGGAGTCGGAGCCTATTGTCCCACCCGTTGCCGCCCGATGATTTTAGTCAGCTTTCTATCCACATTCATCCAATCTGATACTTTTAAACTTTCTGTCAAGATACTATCACCTGTGGATATTCTTACTGGTGGAAGGGAAGGGAGTTAGACAGATTATTACCAAAGTTACCAGAAGAGGGGAAATATTTTGCTCTTTATTTGCAAATATAGTCTACTTCTGGGTTTTCCTAAATGTATGACTCTGTTCTCCCCGCACCCCCCCATGAATGCTTCTTTGTTTGTACACAGTCTTGGAGCACCTGTAAATGGGGGCGTTCTACCTCCTAAGGGCACCAAGGAAGGATGCATTTTGTTTTTCCCAGTTTCTGGATAGGTGCTTGAGCTGGGTTACTTATTTGTCAAAAGGAATCATAGATATAGTGAACCCAACCCTTTTAGCTACTGTTAGCCACTTGGCAGAAGGATTACACCTACCCTTATAGAAGTGTGTGTAGCTTGTATGCTAGTGTCATATCTACTGGGATAAAACCTCTCCTTATAGGTGCAATCATGAGTATTTCCATTTCTCTTTAACAAAACCTATCAGAAAAGAACGGCTGAGCATTTTGGAAAACATTGAGTTGAATTCTGCTATCAATTACATTGTTCATGCACACCTATCTGCTTCAGTGAGGCTGAGCAGGTATAAATAGGAGAGCAAAATTTTCCCTAGAAATTTTTCTGATGATGTATTTCAGAGTTTAGGGTGTGTAGGGATTATCCTCTAATCTCTCTTTTTTTTTTTTAATTTTAAGGAGCATTTTCCATGAAAACAGGAGCAGTTTCACTTTTGCGTTCATCGCCAGCTATTTACTCTTCACTTGAAGTCCTAAACTTCTATAATATCATGGCCATCATCATAGCAACCAATTATGATGCTTCTAAAAGAACTATTATTAATTGTAACATTAGCTCTTAGAAACACATTGATGGGGTCTGTCAGACCTTCTTTGCCCTCCACCTAGGAAAACCCCACTCCGCCTTGGGCACCAAAATGACTTAGTCCTCCAGGAGCCTAGAAGGACTGGATAGAGGCAATAACCAATCAGAAGCCAGCAGGCTAGTAAAGAAGGCTTGCCTGGTTCACCTCCATGGGAGTGCTGGGTGAAGCTGGGATAGGAGCAGAACCCTGGGGCCAGTTCAAAGGGACTTTGTTTAAAGCGCTGTGACATTTTGTGTTTGTTTACTAGTTTAAAGGTGCAGAGTCTAAGGGTATGTCTTCACTACCAGTCGGATCGGTGATCAGCGATCGATCCAGTGGGGATTGATTCATCGTGTGTAGTCTAAACGCAATAAATCGCTCCCCAACCGCTCTCCCGTCAACTCCTGTACTCCAGCTCGGTGAGAGGTGCAGGCGGAGTCGTCGGGGGAGCAGCAGCAGTTGACTCACAGTAGTGAAGACACCGCAGTAAGTCGATCTAAGTACATCAACTTCAGCTACGTTATTCACGTAGCTGAAGTTGCGTAACTTAGATCAATCCTCCCCCTCCCTCACCCCCAGTGTACACCAGAACTAAGTTTGTTTGGTAATAAACCATTTAAAGACTGATACTGAGCTCACTGCTCCAGGCAGGCTGAAAACACGAGCCTATTGTGCTAGGCGCCTTATAGACACATAGTGAGAAATAACACCTGCCCTGAAGACCTTACAATCTAAATAAGCAAGATGGGCAAAGGGTGGAGGGGCAAACAGAGAGATGAAGTGACTTGCCCAAAGACACACCACAGGTCACTGGCAGAATCAGGCATAGTATCCAGGTCTCCTGAATTCTACTTCCATGACTTCCCCACTGGAGTACACAACCTCTCGAACTACGACTTTAGCTGAGGAATAAGCAGCAGGAATCTAGGAAGCTCCTACTTGATGAATATTCTGTTTCCTGCAAATGTCCCTTAGCAATGCCAAAAAAGTGCAAGAAAAATAGACCTATGTTGTCCAGAAACAGATTCGTCTGAAGGGAATTCGCAGCCAAATAAAAAAGTACTCAGCTTTGTTAAAGTAGCGATAAATGTCCTGATTCTCGTTCACTCTGAGCCTGCTTTCCACTGCTGTGGTGCTGTAAAGAGACCTTACAGTGGACCTAAATTATATGTACACTCACTTTAAGTGCCTTTATCGTGTCAGTGAGGCATAGAGCAGCTTTAGTGTAAGTGAGAATAAGAACAAGGTTGTTAACAGACTTGAAGAGTTCAAACATTGTCATTATTTTTAAAACAAATCACTGGACCCAATATAAATGACTTAAACCTGGAGTAGGGTGACCAGACAGCAAGTGTGAAAAATCGAGGAGATGGGGGAGTAATAGGAGCCTATATAAGAAAAAGACCCAAAAATCAGGAGTGTCCCTATAAAATTGGGACATCTGGTCACCCTAATCTGGCGCTACCAGTAGCTATACGTGCTGGCGTTGTCAGGAAACGGATGCCAATTTGGTTCATATGCTTTGGAATTGGCTCAATATAATCTGATTCTGGAAGAAGGTCAATAGTAAGCTTAATTGTGCTTAAAGGATAACATGCTGTTTTGGGGTTACAAGGTACCATGTGGAATCTTGATTATTCCAAAAAGTTCTGGCTGTGCAGAGCCCTGATAGCAGCTAAAAGATTTATTCTTCAGTATTGGAGATCAACATCCAGTCCAATGATAGAAGAATACTATACAGATATAGCTGTGCTGGCATGCATGGCAACGATCTCCTTCTGCAGTAAAAATGATAAGGGAACAGACTTTGTAGAAATGGTGGATAAATTGGTGGGCTGGATTATGACTTTCTTCTGGTGCCCTCTCTCCTCCCTCTTCCTTTTCTTCTTCCTGCTCTTTTTCCCCCTTTCCCTCTGTTTGTCTCTTCTCTATTTGTATTGCCTTTTATTTCATTTGTATTTTGTTTCGTGCGGAAAAGCTAATATGATTGATAGTTTTATCTTCTGTATGGTAACTTTGACAGTAGTGTGGGGGGAGGGAGGGGTATTATGTTTTGCTATACAAAAATTAAATTTTATAAAATGTTTAAAAGTCAGGATGTTCTGTGGAACTCGTCACTAAATATAACCAAAGCCAAAAGCTTAGTATAGATTAGACATTTATATGAATGAAAGGTTGAAATTCACCCCATGAAAAGGGGAAGCACAAGGTCCATGTGCCACGTAAATCCTCCAAATATGGCTTATATAGTGCATAGACTCTTTATATTACAGTGGAGCTCTAAATTCCAGCCACACAACAGTGTCTGGGTTAGAAGGTGCACAAGAGAAAGGGCGGTCACTGGCAGCCCCCCACCAGAGCCCAGGGAGTTGTCATGAAGGCCTCAAGTCAGAAAAGTGTCCAGCACTTAAGTACATACCTAACTTTAAGCAAGTGCTTAAATCCCACAATGATATTTAAGCAATGCTTAATGTTAAACACATGCTTAAGTGCTGTCCTGAAGAGGGATGGATTTATGCACTTACTTAAGTGCCTTGATCTAGTGTGGAGGAACCTTGACCAGCAGTCACAAAATCCATATTTTGAGGCCTCAACTCAATTGGGATTTAAGTGGTGCACAGACCTTGTGCTTGTCCTGTGCCCCGCAGCGAATTTCACTCTGGCAAATAAATAGTTGCCACCACCATCTGGTACAGCCAAGGTCTTAATCTGATGAACTGGTACCATTGCCTAGAAAAAAAAATTGGGAGACACTGGTATAAAAGTGAATTGTAGATTTGCAGGGTTTGAAGCTTTTTTACATTTAAGGCAAGAGTGTTGCTAATAATAGAAGCAAATACTAAGTCAGTTTGATTGTAAATCGGCTAAATAAACAGACCTACTTTGTTCGGTTTGTCATTATAAGGGATGTAACATGAAATCCTGCTAAACAAATAAATGATAGAGTTATAAACCTGTTAGAAAGAATTAATGTACTTCACACCAAGGCTATGCATTTCAGCACTCTTCCCTGCACTTCCAGAATTGATCACCAGTGAAGTAAGCATTACCAATCATGTAAATTTAAGATTATATCATTCGATCCAACTGAATTATGTTTACATAACCCCCTTTAAGCACCCTGAGAAAATAATAGCTCAGGGAAATATCCTCTCCTTAATTTTAAGATGCTTTAAGGAATCTATGCACTACAACTCCTTCTTATGGAACTTTGGCTATGCAAGATTTGTCTAATCAATTGGAGACAGTCATATATAGATTTTCAGATTTATTTCTACTTTGAAAGCAACCCTCCTATGAAACAAATCAGCCTGCTGAAAAGGTGGCTCTTGAATGATGGTGCATATTGTGCCTGAGGATTCTATACATGGCATGTTTCCCCAGTTCACCAGCAGCTTTTTATCTGCTACACTCAGCATTTTAGCATTGGTACAGAAATTAAGGAGCGGGCATGGAAAGGGGAATCAAGTTGTACCATTTCTACTCATGCGTCGTCATTTAGCTTTGACTGCAGCCATCTCGTAAGAAAAGAGAGTCCTGAATCTAGAACGACGAGGTGTGTGATTTTAAGGATGGTGAGTACAGCAGCAAAACACAATGCTCTTTTGATTTTTATAAACTAGATTAAAGTGAGGGTCTTCAGAGAGGGATAAAATATTCACATACTATATTTGTTTCCCACTCGTAAACTGCGCTAAGAAGACATCAAAGCTTTAGGTGGAATAAGTATATGCACGATGTCTCTTCACAAAGTTATTTAATTCGCTAGAAGGGACACTTTTCATGCAGCAGCATCTTATTTACAGTGAACTACTTCTTTATGTTTCCTGTAAACATCAGAAGCAATTTCTGATAAATTACAATTCAGGAGCAGCAAACCAACCATATCACCTGAGCTGTTTAAATGAATTCATTATAAAATACACTGCTAATTTTCCTATGATTTTCTTCAGATCACATTTGGAATCATTATTCCTGTGAATTTTCTTTTCAGGATTTTTTAAATCTCCTAGGAAGAAGAGGCTGTGGCTGTTTTTTTTTGTTTGTTTTTTTTCACTCTATTGTCCTTGACCTGGAGTACCTTTGATTCTATTGTACTTCAGTCTTTGTCGTTGTATATCACTAACTGTGATAACACAACCAGTCCAAACAGCAGATAAGAACTAGTTTAAATTTAGATCACAGATTTATCAATGTAACTGTTTGAAAAAAGAACCCGTAATTTTGTTATGACCTTTGGGCCTCTCTTTACTGGAATGAATGCTCTCCATGAAGTAGTAGAGAAAATGAAATATTGTTTGCCATTTTAATTGAATCTACTACTGCCTCATTATCAAAGGGATTGTCTCTTGCTGACCGCATATAAAACATAGCACAAGAACTGACATTGGTCATTCAAAGCATAAAATCCTGCAGTGCTGGAAAGGTGATTTGAGATGTAACAGCAGTTAGCATATTTTCTTGTTTTCGGTTTTAGATGCTGGAAATGACTGTGAAATAGTTTATTTGGGGTGGATCTGAATTTGTTTGAGGAGGCCTCTGTCGCAGTCAGAGGTCTACTTAATATACTGTAATACAACTCTTAATGCAATGGGTAGTAATGAGACACTTTAGATATTTGTTGGAAAAGTATCATGGCAAAACACAAAATGTCCAGTAAATTCATGGAATGTATGAGACAACTTGTGGGAGGGTCATGAAAGGTCAAGTCCCCCCCACACACACACACCCAGCAGTCAACTGCCACCCCCCAGCAGATGAGAAGGGGCAGGGCCATAACCTCTTCCAGACATGCTGCCCCATGCAGCACATCCCTCCGGCTGCCTGGGAGTGCGCCCGGCTGCTGCAGTGACAGCAGGCTGTCCCCCTGCCCAGGCTCAGCTTCTGGGAACAGGAGCCGACTCTGAGCAAGCCAGGGGTCAGGGGGGCTCCAACTTGCTCAGCCGCTATCCTGGAAGCCAAGTCCAGGCAGGAGGCAGCCCACTGCTGCCACAGCCAGCCACTCTTCCAGGTGGCTGCTGCACTGCACCAGACAGCATCCGGAAGTGGCTCTGTCATGCTCCCTGCCTGGCTGTTGCTGCCAGGAAGATCAGCTGAATGTGCTGGGAGGGGAGCTGGTGCAGCGGGCCCCACCCCCACAGACACACAACTAATGTGAGGTGGGGAGGGGACAGGGAGAAGACAGGTGGGGAGCTCACATGTCCTCCCCTTTAGCTGGGTGGGGAGGGCACCAGTTGTCTAACTAATTTTGTTTCAGAAGGTGGAGGAAGTAACCAGAAGTACAGTCACTTTAGACTTGATTCAGACTAACTGGGAGGAATTGGTTGGGAATTCAAAGGCAATTTGAGTGAAAATGATCATGAAATAATAGATTTCATGATTCTAGGGAAAGGAAGGCTTGAGAGCAGCAGAATAAGGATAATGGACTTCTAAAAAACAGACTTTAACAAGTCATAGAACGGGTAGATATGGTCCTTTGGGGGAAAAAATGTAAGAGAGAAAGATGTGCAGGAAAACTGGCAGTTTCTCAAAGAGACAATATTAACGGCACAACATCAAACTATCCTGTTGTGAGGAAAGGTAGGAAGAATAGGAAGAGGCCAATATGGCTCCATCAAGAGCTCTTTAACGGTCTGAAAATCAAAAAGGAATCCTACAAAAAGTGGAAACGTGGACAAATTGCTAGGGAGGAGTACAAAAGACTAGCATAAGCATGAAGGACAAAATCAGAGAGGCTAAGGCACAAAAGGTATCTACAACTACCACTTTTGTCACTAAAACTTTTGTCAGTCGGAGAGTGGGAAAAAAAAAGACCCCTCACCTATATAAGTTTCACTGGTAAAAGTGCTGGTGTCAGTTCTCCTGATGACATTGCCTGCTCTCTGGGGATGGTTCAGTTATGCCAGCCAGAGAGCGCTCTCCTGCCAGCAAAGAGCAGCTACAGGGGAGACCTTACAGTGGTACAGCTCTGTAGTGGCAACATAGCCAAGTTACACTTAGCAAGGAACATAAAACGCACTATGAAGAGGTTTTATGAACACATTAGGAGCAAGAGAAACATGAAGTGTAGGTCCTCTCCTTAGTAGAAAAGGAGAGCTAATAATGGACAATATCAGAAGGCTGAAGTTTTAATGCCTGTTTTGCTTCGCTGTTTACTAAAAGATGAACTGTCACCAGATACTTAACCCAATTGTTACTAACAAGTAGGGGAAAGGACAAGTTAAAACATATTTAGATAAGTTAGATATATTCAAGTTGGCAGGGCCTGATTCATCCTAGAGCAGGGGTTCGCACCCTTTTTCATTTTGTGACCCGCCCAAAATACAATAAAAACTCCACGGCCCACCTGTGCCACAACAACTATTTTTCTGCATATAAAAGCCAGGTCTGGTATTACGGGGTAACAAGCAGGGCGATTGCTCACGGCCCCACACCACAGGGTTCCCCATGAAGCTAAGTTGCTCAGGCTTCAGCTTCAACCCCAGGTGGCAGGGCCCTGAGCTTCAATCCCACGAGGTGGGGCTTTGGCTTTCTGCCCTGGGCCCCATTAAGTTTAATGCCATCCCTGCTTGGTGGACCCTCTGAAACCTGATCATGGCCTTCCAGTGGGCCCTGGACCCCTGGTTGAGAAGCACTGACCAAGGGTACTAGCTGAAGCAATCTCAGAACCATTAGCAATTATCTCTGAGAGCTCATGGAGGATGAGTGAGGTCCCACAGGACTGGAGACAGGCAAACATAGTACCAATATTTAAAAAGGGGAACAAAGAGGACCTACGGAATTATAGACCAGTCAGCCTAACTTCAACACCTGGAAAGATACCGGAACTAATTCTTAAACAATCTGTTTGTAAGTACCTAGAGAATAATAGGATTATAAGGAATAGCTAACATGAATTTGTCAAGTTAGATCATGCCAAACCAATCTAATTTCCTTCTTTGACAGGGTTACTGACCTAGTAGATAGGGGGAAACTATGAACGTGATGTATCTTGTTTTTAAAGTAAGGCTTTTGACACAGTCCCACATGTTATTTTCTGTCTGTGTGTTCCATTCTATGCATCAGAAGAAGTGGGCTGTAGCCCACAAAAGCTTATGGTGAAATAAATTGGTTAGTCTCTAAGGTGCCACAAGTCATCCTGTTCTTTTTACGGATACAGACTAACACGGCTGCTACTCTGAAACCAGTCCCACGTGACATTCTCATACGCAAGCTAGAGAATTGTGGTCTGGATGAAATTGCTATAAAGTGAGTGCACAACTGATTGGAAGACTGTAGCCGAAGAGCAGTCATCAGTGGTTCACTGTCAAACTGGGGGGATGTATCTAGTGTGATCCCACAGGGGTCTGACCTGAGTCCAGTCCTAGTCAATATTTTCATTAATGACTTGGATAATGGAGCATAGAGTATAATTATAAAATTTTCAGGTGACACCACGCTGGCAGGGGTTGATAGCACTTGGGAGGACAGGATTAGAATTGAAAAGAACCTTGACAAATTGGAGAATTTGGTCTGAAAGCAACAAGATGATCGTCAACAAAAACAAGTGGAAAGTACTCCGTTAGGAAGAAAAAATCAAATACACAAATACAAAATGGGGAATAACTGGCTATGCAAGAGTACTCCTGAAAAGGATCTAGGGGTTAGAGTGGATCATAAATTTAATGAGCCAAGAATGTGAGGCAGTTACCAAAAAAGCTAATGTCATGCTGAGGGGTATTAATAGGCGTATTGTATGTAAGACATGGGAGGTAATTGTTCCACTGTACTCGGCACTAGTGAGGGCTCACCTGGAGCTCTGTGTCCAGTTCTGACCACCACACTTTTAAGAAAGATGTGGAGAAACTGGAGAGAGTCCAGAGCAGAGCAACAAAAACAATTAAAGTTTTCAAAAACGTGGCTTATGAGGAAAGGTTAAAAAAATTGGATATGGATAAGAAGGCAGAGGGAGGACTTGATAACTGTCATCTAATAAGTTAAGGGCTGCTATAAAGAGGACAGTGAACAATTTTTCTCCATGTCCACTGAAGATAAGAAAAGAAGTAATGGGCTTAATCTACAGCAAAGGAAATTTAGGTCAGATATTAGGGAAAACTTTCTAGCTACAAGTATAGTTAAGCACTAAATAACTCTCCAAGGGAGGATGTTGGATCCCCGTAACTGGACGTTTCTAAGAACAGTTTAGACAAACAGGAATGGTCTAGGTATACTTGATTCTTGCTCAGCACTGGGCACTAGACTAGATAACCTCTTGAGGTCCCTTCCAGCCCTAGATTTCTATAATTTGAAGCCACCCATGAAAATTCTTGAAGCCAGGCTGCAGCCTGTGATTTCTGAAAAAAGATAATTTTCCCACACAAAAGGCTGAGGACCTCAGTGATATGATGGAGAACCAGAGTAAGCAGCTTTCCTCAGCATTGATCTGTTTTCTTAGGAAACTCCTCCATGTCAGATGTCCACAGACATCCCCATTGTTTACTACTGAACTCAGGGAATGAAAGAGCACAGAAGAGAATCAGCGTATGGAAGATGAAAAATTGGATTCAGTGACAACAGAGAGCTCCATCGGGTCTTGTCCCAGATGTACCACAGAGCTAGAGTGGAGCAAAGAATTACTTAGTAAAGCCATTCAAGTTAGCAATAAATAGAATAGTCTGTTTCAGCCACACTTCCTTTCTGTCCTTCTTGGGAAAGCGATGGGCAATATTCCATCTTCCTTGTTGATTAAAATCCTTTGCAATCGATCCAATTTCCTGTCATCCAGGAAGCCAGTGTCAGAGCAAGAGGCCACAAATGCACCTGTGCTCTCACTCAGTCTACAGATGATCATGAGACACAGCCTGTGTGTAGGAACCAGGCTTATGATGGATTCAGAAACCCAGTGGTGAAGCGCTTCTCCACTTGGGTGGGAGTTATTGGTGCCTGGTTAAAGCAGAGCACTAGCTCTCCTGAAACACACCAATGTACAACCCCCAATCAAGAAACCATCTTTTGATGCTAACATCCTATCCAGGTTCAAACCTATCATTTCCTGGGAAGATGATCAAGAAGGCGACTGCCAGTCAACACCAGGAACACTTGGAAAAAGTGGAAATGGTCAGTACCTTCTGATCTGGTTGCAAAACCCAACAGATGCTGAGATTGTGAGCTTGTCAGATAGATAGCCTCCTTCAAGTTACAGATCCAAAAGAGCTTTCCATGCTGATGTTAGATCAGTTCGCCTGCATTCAGTATCTCTAACCACAAAATGAGGGGCTAGGGGGGAATAGGATTGAAATAGTGGTTTTGTTCGCTCCGTTGGGGCAGATTTAAATCAGTAGGTACACTGAAAAATTATTCATCAACCCATAGAGTTCTGCCAAATGGAGTCCCTGTGATTCCAGTTTTATCTCTTTGGTTGTCTGATACACATGTGAAGCCACACCAAGTACCAGTAAAGAGGTTACGGACTGAAATACCATGAGAACATTTTTTAATTAAACTAGCACTGAGCAGTCCATTGTGCAAGGTGCTCTCTACATGCACATCGTACGTGAAAGGCTGGCAATCTAAACAGAAAAGAGTGGGGAGAGGAAACAGAGGTGTAGTGACTTGCTCAAGTCTATGGCAGAGTTTGCAGTAGAGACAGGATCTCCTGTGCCCCAGTCTAGTGCCCTACGCACTGTCTCCACTCGAGATTGAGATGGCAATGTCCTCCCACTGTCCCAGATCACAGACTGATGTGCAAGTCAGTGAAGGCTCATATGGGTTAAGACATAAGGATTAGGAATTGTGCTGATGTTCCATTTTGAGATTTTCACCTGTTCTTTGGTACCCTGGTTTACTGGGGCACTTATAAGGTCATCAACTAGGGGGAAGAGATAGCTCAGTGGTTTCAGCATTAGCCTGCAAAGCCCAGGCTTATGAGCTCAATCCTTAAGGGAGCCATTCAGGGATCTGGGGTAAAATTTGTCTGGAGATTGGCCCTGCTTTGAGCAGTAGCTTGAACTAGATGAGTTGCAGAGGTCCCTTCCAACCCTGACATTCTATGAACTTCAAAGTCATCTGGGGCCAGGTTTCAGCAATGATCAAGAACAATTTTGATCCTGTCCAAAATATTTGGGAGCAGCAGCCTTTAATCCCAGATGTGGACACAGAGACCCAGGCCTTTATAACCCCAGTGCTACATTGCTGCAGCACTCTTTAGCTGGGATTTCCCTTCAGAAATCACCCACAGACTGCAGCTGTTGCAGAACACAGAAGCACGCCTGGTCAGGGGCCTTTACAAGAATCAGTAATGTTGTCACTCCATGACTTCTACTGGCAGCATATAGGCCAGCGAGGGTGCTTTAAGGTTTCACCACAGGTGGAATTCACCTCTATGCAGACAGCTAATGCATGGCTTGTGCAATGCTTTAAACCCACAAAATAATGCTTAAATAGGACTTAAGTGGGGCATAGATCTCCTGTACCCCCTTAGTTTATAAAGATCTAAATAATATAACTCTACCTAAGGAATTGCCTATTTTTCTATGTCCTACTATGCTTATTGAGATCAACAAGATTGGAACTGGTGACCCTTCTTAGGCAACAGAGACTGTTTCATTACCCCAATATAAATTGAGAGTAATTCCACTGACTTTCTCAGACTTAGTCCTGGTTTATTCCCATGTAACTGAGCTCAGAATCTGGCCTATAAACCTGAAAGAGCAGGAGGCAGTTATCTCTGCCATTCTTCATCCTAGTATCTGTTAAGGCAAGGCTGAAAAATTCACATTAATTCCAAACTTGTTTTGTTAGTCACAATGGAATGAGACTTAAACAATTGTACTTTTCCCTTTCTGACTATGTACTGGGGCATGTTTCCATCTCGCTCTCTCTTTCTCTCTCTTGTTTTAATCAGTAAATTGTTCAATTAACAAGATATTTGTTGTTAAATATGCATTAATGAACTATATAGAACTGACGAGCATTTGACTAAGGGAAAGGATAGATTAGTGCTGGTTAAAGCGGCGGACTGAGATCAAGGAGATTAGGTTCTATTCTTGGTGGATTCCCTGGGTCATCTTAGATAAGTAACTTAACATCTGTGCCTCAGTTTCACATATGCAAAATAGGGATAATTCTCTCTTCTTTACTGTGGTGTTTGACTTAATTAATGTCTGTGAAGAAGCACTCTGAAGTCCTTGGATGGAAATGCTAGAGATGTTTTTGAGCAGCTGCGATTCCCACAGTCTACCTACTTCATAAAGTCCAAACTAATCTTCTCCTTGGTTTTATTAGCACAGAAATGAATAAGAGTAACAACCTAAAATTCAGCTCAAATAATCTCCACAGGTTTATCTGCTCCTAGGGCTGCTACCCCAACTTTTCTCAGTCCACACCTAAGTCCTGTTTTTCTAGAGGCCCACATCCATCTCGTCTATAACTGGGTGGGGTAGTGAGCCTTTTGCTTCAGTGGGTGAACAGCCCCCACTTAACCCTTTCCTAGCAGGCTAAAAGAGAGAGGAGTGTTTTGTTGCTAACCCACTGGATTATGACTCAGGTGCTCTGAGTTCAATTCCTGTGTTCAATTCCTGCCACAAGCTTCTTGTGTGACCTTGAGTAAACCACTTAATCGCTTTGTGCCTCAGTTTCCCACTTTTCAAATTGATATGATTATAATATTTCTTTTCACCCACCATATTTCTTTGTCTTACTCTATTTAAAGTATTGCCAAGAGTTCAAAAATCGTGCATCAGGTCCACAGAAAATCATGAGATTTTAAAAATAATAAATTGTAGGTTCTCTTTATTTGCCTTTTGGTTTTGAGCTTTGAAGGTTCACTTTGTCAAGCTTTTCTCTGCGAGAACTAGAGCTAGAAATATACTTTGATTCTCACATAATCACATTACTTCAGAAACTGAGATTTTAAGGAACAAGAGAGACTATCATGAGAATCATCATAACTTTGAGATTTATGTTGATTAATCAGTAAACTCTCCAGAGCGTGGACTGTCTCTTAATACATACAGCATTTAGCACAAAAGGGGTATTTAGCTGGGACTTCTAGGAATTACCATAATACCAATAATATTAATAACAATCAACAGCGGCTAATAGGGCGAGAGATTTCGGGCCAGACTGTTACTGATTGATTGATTGATTTGTGTACTTATTTCTTGTATTAGCCCATCTTAGAAACCAGTTGTTCCTCTATACAGACTTAACTTTTCTGAAGCTTTGTCACTTTAATTTGTAAATGATACCATTGCAATGTATCACTTACGCTGAGTTACATGTGGTTGAACCAAATGTCAGCGTCGAGCAATGAACCATTTTTGTTATTTGTTACTGTAGGTTAAGTTTATGTTGATTACTCTAAGTATCACTTTTGAAAGTTAACTAGCATTAAAGTGTTGATAATTCCCCACTTTTGCAATCATATTTGCATAGTGTACAACAGAGTTGAGGAGAAAAAATTATCTTAAGTGCTGTTTTTCATCAGCCCTGTCAGTCTCTTACTGTTTGCTTCATCTTGGTATATGGGGCATTCTGTGACAAATGGTTATGACATTTTTCATCTGAGCTTTGCATTATTATATAATAATCTTGTTCTTTCTCATGAGTGCACCCTTTACATGTAGTGGGGGAAGGGTGGCAGAGATCTGTTTTACAAAAATCTTGCCTACATTTATAAATCCTTTCCCTCCCTATCTTCACAAAACAATAGCACCAGAAATGCTGCCGGTTTTCCTGTGGGCTCAGTCCTCCCCTCACTGAAGTCAATGACAAAATTTCCAATATATCGAATCTGATATATAAGAAGTGTGGGCCCTTTCTGTTCTGCCCTCATTGTCTGTCAGAATATTACTGAACGGAACACGTACAATTATTATCACAGCCCTGATTCTCCCTCATTTATCAATTCAGTGAAGTCCCCCCCCGATTTATACATAGGGTGACCAGATAGCAAGTCTGAAAAATCAGGACACTTTTTTTTCGGAGGGGGAGAAGAGGGGGGAACTGTATAATTGCAAATATAAGACACAGCCCCTAATACAGGGATGGTCCCAATAATATCAGGACATGCGGTTACCCTATTTATACTGTATAAGTGAGAGGACAATGGGGCTTTACCGTTTTATTGCAGCAATACTTGTAAAAGATACTGAAACATTTCCTAAGCATTAAAAGCCAAGAAATTAAATCCCCAGAGTTCAGAAATGCAGCATGAATAAGATATCTCCATAGCTATTTCTCCCTCAGTTACATTTCACCTTGGTTTTGTAACCACATTTAGGATCTAAATTTACTCCTATTTATATTAGTAAATACAAGAATAATAATGGTGCCTGACATTTATTGAGAGCTTTTTACTTTCAATACCTTCTTTATACATTTTCTAATTCATCCTTAGTCCGATTACTAATTAAAATTTTACTTTATCATGTGTCTGTGGCATCTTATATTTTGCAAAAACAATTGTACATGAGTTACTAATCTATAGTAAGTACCTACTTGAATTCAGAAGATTTCAGATTTGCTTCTAGGAAATATTACATTTTTGAAATGTTTGGCTTCTCTGCTAGTATTTATCTTTCTGTTTGCCTCACACTTCTTGCATGCAAGTACAGTATAGAACATTTTATGCTTTGCATTAATAACAGCCCAATAAAAACAGACAATATTCTTAGTTAACTATGTGTTGAGTTATGCAGATCCTAATTCTACTGCATAAGCAATGAAAGAAAAGCAGATATTTTGTCCTTACTAAAAAACAAATTCTGTGATACAAATGCAAACCGACATATGGTAAAAATTGCCTGCAGCTCTGCTGATTTACAGCACTGTCTTTACTCACAGATAATTCATTAAAAAATCAATTTCATACTGTCTGTGTGTGTGTGTGTGTGTGTGTCTGTGTCTGTGTGTATAATATAAATTAAAAAAGGACTTGTATAAATACCAGTCTATGAAGGTATTGCATAGCTTTTCATACAGATGAGAAGGGGAAAAAAAACCCTAAAATGTATGGTCACCAGAAGATAAAGCAAAGGTATCATTAGAATTCATCCTTCAATACAGGTCAGGATTGTGGGTTACATAGCCCAGCTCTGAAATCTACTACCTGAACCGTCTGCTGTGCAGTGCAAGTTGAATCTGCTTATGTGAAACACAACTATGCAGACATTTATATTATAGTATACAGCACAAAAGGGAATAGAAAAGTGCCTGATTCAGGGCTGTCTCACTGATCATGGGAACAATGGGAGTAACTATAATGTATACTCCTGGAGACAGCAATGTAAAACCAAAGGATATCAAGGCCATTTGCACTGTAACCAGTGCAGCTTTCAAAACAAATAGCAAATTAAAAACAAAGGGGGGGTGAATTTTGAAATTTTACCACTATTCCATAAAATAATGATTGATTTAAAAACTTTAAGGAGGAAAAAATACCCCTGATGAAAAATGAATTTGGGCAACATCAGCCAACTTCAAAATATTAATAGTCAACATATAGTTGGCTATTTGGATTATAAGGGGAAGCCCTGAAATCTCTCCCTTGAATCCCATACCGTCTTCTCCAAAGTATGTGTTACTAGGACCAAAACGTTCAGTAACTTCCAAGTCAGAGAATGGATTTTTCCCTTTTTCTAGTATTGTTTATTAAATGTGATGCACTGGTTGCTTTGATCCACAGCTTTGAGATCTGTGCATGATTTCTTCCCCTCTAGGGAAATACACAAATCAATCACCGCATACAAGAGACAACATTTTTCCTCTATGGCCTCTCTACAGCAGGTGAAATATTGTTGAAAATGACGGGAGGGCAATAAGTATGTGGAACAGGGAAAGTGCACCATCATCTCCCTTCCAAAGTAAAATTCACTAGTAAGACCAGATGTAAACAAAACTAGAGTGTTTGCAAAAAACATTAAGATGAAATGGCTGCTGCTCTATTTGAAAATATTAGAAGGAATGAGAATCTCCATCTGTTTGTCCTGATCCGACTCCCATTGAATTCAATGGCAGAACTTCAAGGGGCCAGGCTGGCCCATTTTCGATGGCAATCTCATAAGATGATGTGCATTGCTGGCGAGGACACACGTCTGTCGCTGTTCAATCCATGTGAAATTTTCAAATTAAGTATGAACTAAACTGAAAAGTGAGAATAAAATAAACTTTTCTTCCAGGCTCAGATTGTCCACATCAGGGGTTATACTGGGACAATTTAGCAGTATATTTATCCAATATAATTATGCTGGTAAATTTTCCCATGTAGAAAAGCTCTACGATTGAAGTCTCAGTATCCAGACTGTTACCACAGATTGCAGAGCTTTTCTTCCTATAGCTTGGACTGGAGTCAGGTAGTTTTGTATCTATATAACTTCTTTTCCCTCTTATTATTATTTGTAAGGGCTTTGCTTCCCTCCCCCGCCCCCTTACTGGTCAATTTACCTGGCTTCTGAACAAGAAAAGTTTGGGTTTTTTTTGTTGTTTTGTTATTATTTTTGACCTTATTTGTTTGTTTGTTTTCCCTTGCCAAGGTATATGCCTGGCTCTTTACATGGTCCCTAGAAACTCTGCAAAATTTAAATGTGAAAATTACAAGGGTGAATTTTAGGTTACTGTTTCCAGAAAACAGATCTTTGTGTCACATTGAATCAGCCATCTGAAGGAATTAACAATTTAGTATGTGATCAAGGGACACATGTTACATCAGAATAACATACTTGCTCAAAATGGTTGAAATGTTCACTGTTATGCTAATTCCTTTTACAGGATGAATCATTAATTCTAAATACAAAAGCTAACATAGAGCATGTTGTTACAGGATATGTTTTTTATTTTAAAACATAAATCAGTTGCACCATAAGAGTGCTGGCCCCTAACTTAGAAGCCAATGGATCATAATCATCCTCTCCTAGGGATGCTATTTGTTTACAGTGCTGCCTCTGGGCTTAGATCCCTTCCTCCAAGTTGCCCAGTGCATCCTGCCTAGTCTGTTTCGGTCCTGTTTAAATTGTAAACTCTTTGGTGCTCAGATTGTCTGTACTGTGTTTCTTGTGCAGCACTGAACACATTCCAGGTGCTTAATAAAATAAATAAATAATGATTATAGATGGTCTGATTCTGCACTGCTTGTACACCCAAAATTCCCAGGGACATCAGTGGGAAATCAGGACCAGACCTATCTGCATTATTATTTATGTTTAGGGTACCGTTTCTGTTTATAACCTGGCCCAATCCTGCACTTCTTACTCAGGCAAAACACCCCTGGATGCCCCCTGTAAATTGTTAGCTGTAACATAATTTATAGTTCATGGGGCAAAACTATAGCATCAGCTGAAGTCAAGCGGATGAAAGGAAAGAGAATTTACACATTGCCATTGATTCCCTTCACATTCCCGGTGAATGATTCCTCCAAAGTCATCGGCACTGTGGATACTTACAGAGCTCCTCTGACTGGGTTTTGTGTGTGTGTGAATTGCTTATATATCATTCCAACAGGGCCAAATCCTGCCATCTTCGGACTGAGTCCCCTGAACCGCGGTTGATATCCCCTTGCAGGACTGGGACATTGAGTCCCGTTTAGTTAGAGGATTGATATTCAGGGGATACATCACTTGTCCACAAATCATAGATCTGGCTTTGCATGTTGAGGTGGGGGTGTTGCTAGTGTCATTAAAAGGAGCAATTCTAAACCCATCTTTACTCACTTTGAAACCCTTCCCCAGCCCACATTGTGTTAATACATAGGTCATGTATGAGCCCTCAAGGGATAGCCGGAATTAGGCTTGCAAAAGGGATGCAGCATCTTTTCGCAGAGAATCTACACAGATGTCATGCCATATGGACCAAGAGAATTCTGGCCAATTGGGTCTTTAGGAGTTTTATTGTGTAATTTCTTAATGTGTTAATATTTTGGGGCCCAGAGAGGGAATGGATCATCACCTAAGCCCCAAGGATTTATGTTTTAAAAGACCATAATGTATTTTCAAGCACATTATCAGGGTAGTCTCTAAATATCCACAGATAATACGATGAGGCATCGGGGGAGGGGTGTTAGCTAGAAAAGTCCTTAGGGGTACATTTTAGCTATTAATTGTGTTGGTTTATAATCTGAAGCATTCCACCTAGACCTGCAAAATAGAAACAAGTAGAGTCAATGACTAGCCCAGGACTAGTCATGTGAGTAAAGGCTAAGGTCAGCCTTTGGCTGGCTGTTTAATTTTTGGGTGAGTCATTTGATCGCTCTGTCTTTCAGTTTCCCTACCTGTAAAATGGATTTAATCATACTTACCTTACTGCAGTGCTGTGAAGTGCTTGAGAGAAGGTGATCCAGTATGGCAAAACATCATGGCTAAAAGGAGCAGAAATGGTGATTTTGGGGAGAGTTGTCTGAAATTAAAGCTTCCTTTTCAGCCAGGCAGACAGTAATCTCACACATGATATGTATATTTATTTTTAAGGAATATAACCCAGCTTTGTACAAACTGTGTGAGCACAGAATTACGCCCTTGGACATCAATTGGAGCTAGTAATGCAGCATTCTCATCACATTGCTATTACTATTGGCTTCTGATACTCAAAACCTCAGATTGTGCAGGTGTGGTGTTCAATTTGTTTGAATTGTGAACAGCTTAAAGCAGGCTTATGAAATTCTACTTGTAACTTCGTTTTACCAGGCAAATACTATGTCATTTGTTTCATCATCTGTCATTATGGTAAATGAGAGACAAGATGGGTGAGGCAGTAGCTTTTACTGGACCAACTTCTGTTGTTAAGAGAGAAAGGCTTTGGCGCATACACGGAGCTCTTCTTCACTCTTAACACTGTATAGGGTATGATAAATGGCAGACAAATAGGCAGACACAGAATGTGTGCCTAGGCTGGTAACTTTTTGTAACCTTTATCCAAGTTTGATTACAAGCAAACTCTTCTGACTTATCAGGCTAGATGCAAGTGCCAGCAACTTAGGTATCATTATAATTATATTTATTATTAATGGAAACAAAATGCCATTTACAGCAGTGAGGGAGAAGTAACCAAGAGCTGTAGGTCATCTGTCCATGGTAACTCTGTGTGTGCAGTGTTGTGTTCAGGATGTGCAGTGAGTGTGCGTGGGTAACCCACTGGTTACCTGCACCTGCTTGTGTGTTCAAGGTGTGCAGTGCTTGCTTGTGTGTTATCTACAGTATTACTGCATGCATCTTCCGGGCCTTAACTTTAAAACAAAAATCTATTTGTGCTTATCTAGCGAAAGAGGATATGTTGGTGATTCAATGCCAGACACATGTTTTAAATACGTTGAATAACAGAAGGACCCCTGCTTATGTGGCTAGATCCCGGTAGCTGGCACATGTCTTTGATACCCTGTGAATGGTGAGGGGTTTCCTGTCTTATTTAGAGCCTGTTTTACCCATTCTGGGTTCCACTGCTGGATAACACAGACAAGGTTCTAAGCCAGAACAGGACACACAAGAAGGATCAGTGATTCAGTGTAGACACGTGTGTGTTACTTATCTCCAGGATACATCTGGAGCTTATCGTGAGCCAAAATGTGCCCTTCTCCTTGAAATTCACCTTCAAGGCAGTGAGATGGAATATTTCTTCCCTCCCTTCCCTGACAATTGTCAGTGGAGAGGCTGCAAAAAAAGCTAAAAAAGCCACTGCAGCCTGAATGCAGCCCTGGCAGCTGGCAGCTCTACTCTACTGCAGTGATGTCAGCTGCAAAACCCGGCCAGCCCCCCCCTCCCCCGTCATGAGCAGCAATCAAACTCCCATCCGCACATACACAAAGTCACAAGAATAAGAATAATGACAGCAGCAGGGCAATGAAATCAGCCATGGATGATGAGTGGAGGAGGAGGAGGCTGATCTTGAACCAAAACAAAATCCTCAACATAAAAATAAACCCAGATCTCCACAGCTGCGTCAAACCCATCCCAATAAATAAAATCAAAAATTAATGGGGATCTGTAAGGGAAATTCTCAAGGCTGGGTGCATTCATTTGCCTCAGTCAAGGGGCTGCAAACTCCCCTCTCTCTCAGAGTGGGTGGCTGAGTAGGTGGGACATTGCATGTGACTTTCTTGCAAGGTGAAACTGCAGGAGAGTCAGTGGGGATGGCCTCTCCTAGGTTGCTGCTGGGGGCCGGGGAGGAGGGGAGATGGGGTGGGGTGAGCTGGAGGATCTTTCCCTCGAATCTGCTCTTTGATGCTCTGTTATCTCCTGGTTTTAAAACCATCCTTTCCATGGAAAGCACCCTAGGCATAAAATAAAGGAAGGAGCGTCTCCCAGCTCGGAGCACAGAGAGGAGGGATGCACATGAGGGCAAAGGATTGTGAGGCGCCTGTGAGTGATGGAGGGGGCGGGGGGCTGGAGAGGGCGAGGAGGGGGGATTTTTTATGATTATTTTTGATTGTAAGGATTATTTGCGGTTTGCTTTCGGTGCAGGGAGTCCGCAGATGTGTGTTTTTGTTGTTGTTGTTGTTGTTGTTGTTTTGCTGAATCCTTTCAAGGGGGGAAAGAAGGAGGGGGAAAAGTGGATCAACATCACTGATGGAGGACAGTGTGCAGACAGGGCTGGCTAAGGATAAATGGGATGATACCCCGCCCGGCTCCTCTCTTCTTTGCCTCTCCAAAGCGCCGGTCCTCGCTCAGGCTCCTCTGCGGGCAGCTCCAGGCACTCAGTAGGTTGCTAAATGCGCCACGCAGCCCGGTGACTCCCCCCCCCCCCGCTTTAATATAGATTCTGCTTCTGTTTCGCAGCCTTTTGCCTTCCGATCCAGGTCTTCTCCCGCCTCCCTGCATGCTAAGATTTAACCAGAGGCTGCTCTTGTACCTAGGGGAATGGTCTGCACCTTGGAGAGCATCTTTCCTCTCCCTGGCTCTGGGTGGAATAACTTTCCCTTGGCTTGGCTTAGCTTCCGTGATGTTTTCCTTTTCCTCTTTCTTCTCCATGTAGCTGGCTGGTTTTAGACTCTGTCCCTGCTGCACTTTGCCAGCTGCACACAACCTACCCACCCATGTCTACCCCCCACCCCCAAACAGTCACGGGATTATGCAAGCAAAGATACCTGAATCGCCTTCTGGATGGAGAACCTCAGAACATGCGCCGGGGCACGGAGCGGTGTGAGGAGGGTGTTTCGCGTGGGGCTTCGTTTGCTCCTCTGTGTTTGTGGGTTGCATGGGGAGGGGGGTGCTGAATTGACGGCTGGGCTTGCTTAAAACTGTGAGACAAAATGCATTTGGTTTGCAATAGCTCCCTCACCCACTGAGCCAGCCAGTCCCCCTCCCACCCATCCATCCCTCTTCGGGATCGGGCTGGGAAGAGGGGGCTCTGGATCGGTGGGGAAGGGGAGCTGCTGAGATGCTGCGCCTGGGCGAGAAGGCTCCAAAGAGGTAAACGCTGGTCCGAGGTGTGGGTGTGAGGAACTGTTTGGTTCCCCTTTCCCCACCACCCCAGTTTGAATAGAGGGGAGCGCGGGGCAGTGGGCGGTCGGGGGGGGGGCGAGGGGATGGAGTGGGGGGGTTATAGACAGGATGTAGCGGTGGGATACAATCCCCCCCCCCCCTTATTCTTCTTCTGAGCGATGGAGGAGTCTTTTGCCTTAGGGAAGTATGTAGCCAGGGTGGATGCTACAGAAAATGATTGTATTTCATTTGTCTGTTTCTATTTCTTTCTGTTGGTCTCTCTCTTAGTGATCTGTGCACATTATACTTGCGTGACCTTTGAAATCAAAGCCCAGTGTATTGCTCGTAAGGTGCATTGGCTGGAAAGGGATTTGGAGAGGGTGTCTGTGATGCACCCTGGCAATCTCTCTCTCTCTCTCTCTCTCTCCCTCCCTTTTTCCCTGCCTCTCTCCCTCCCTCTCTCTCTCTGCTGCATTTTGCATAAGCTATCTAGGTCATTAGCATTTTAGCGTATGCAAGACTTGACAAAGCTGATGAGAAGCCAGATGGGCCCCTCTCCTATTTTTTTTGCACCACTTGGGACCTGAGCTAAAGGATTGACTGCAGCAGGCAAACGGGAAAGGTTTATTACTCTCACCCAGGCCCCTTTATTCCAGCACATCGGCTTTGCGGAAAAGTAGCAAAGCGCACGCGACGCCTTGCAGAGGGTAGGTAACGGGACCAGCCTGCAGCCGCCGATCGCTTCCTTCTTTCCCCCTTTTTTCCCTTCCTTTCTCCCCTGTTTCTTTTGCACGGCTGGCTGAGTGGGTGTCTGCAGCCGTGCAGCAGCCATTGCAGGGCTGGTCATTGTCTGTGTGTCTGGGGGAGCAGGGTGGGTGGGAGAAATAGGGGAAGGAAGGGTGACCCCCTCCCCGCAATTGAAAAGAGACAGAGGCTCGCCGCAAACAGGAGGAAGGAGAACAAAGACAACCATTCAAATGCACGGCATGTTATCCCATTGTCTGTGTGTCTCCCTGGCGCGGGGGAGGCGGTGGGTGCGAGGGAGGTAGTAAGGGGGGGGGGTGTTGCTTTTCTTTTTCTCTCTCTCTTTTTTTATTCTCCCTCCTCCTTTTTTTTTTCCTTCTTCCCCTTCCTTCCTCCCGAGGAAAGGCCCCTCTCTCCGTGTTCACAGCGGACCTTGATTTAAATGTCCATACAATTAAGGCACGCGGTGAATGCCAAGAACGAGGCTGAATAGCATCGATCCGAAAGCAGAGGAAAAGACAGCTGCAGGGTGCTGCACCAGGGTTCTAACTGTGTGTGTGTGTGTGAGAGAGAGAGAGAGAGAGAGAGAGACAGCGATTTCACCGAGTCTGTCTAACCTAACTGTAATGCAATCTCAGCTGTGATTTGCAAATAAATTATACATCTATATGCAATAAAATATGCATATGTATAAATATGTGTGAGCATTATACATAGGTAAAGTGTGTGTGTGTGTGCAATACAGATAGATATAGATGCGATTATGTATTTGTATGTTACATGCGGTTTTTAAATTTGCAAATGAGTTTCCATTTCTGCAGACTAGGGGACCTTTTCGGAAAAAAATCAGCTCATTGACCATGTTTCTATGGTGAGGAGGTATCTGTCCCTTCTCCATCATCTCTCTCTCATACACACACTCTCTTTTACTGCAGATAGCTCTGTTGGGAAATCAAATATTCAGCTGTCACAGAGATCTGGATGTGACATGCATCTAGTTAGGAAAGAGATGCTCTGTGCAATGCCTCCCCTCCTCTTGTTTTAAATAGTTTGTTTTAAAATGTTACTTTGATCTTGATCAGTCTGACTTGCTGAAAATACATGGGAGTAGGGGGAGGAACAGCCGGAATACTAGTAAAGCCTTTTTCGTTGCCTGTTTTTGGATCTTCCCCTTTAATCCTTATAATGTAAATCAAAAGTGTCTGGGGCAGATTTATGTCTGCAGGATCAGGCGGTGTGTAAATCTCTTGGAAGGATAAACATGTCATTTGTTCCCTTTGTATGGTAATGCTGCCCCCCCCCCCAACAGCTGCCCCAGCCGTGCATCCTCTCTACAAAAGGTCCCAATTACGCTTCAGAAGTGACCCATCATCTACCTCATTATTCCCTAGCCCAGACCCAGGGAAGGAGAGGGCTGGGGGTGGTGGGAGGTGGGGTGTTTATGTGTATGCGTAGGAGGGGGGGACGCAAAGCAAATGGTTTACAAGCTAAGGAGAAAAGGAGGCTGGAGAAGACCAGGGGAAGGTGGATGGAGACGAGGGATGAAGAATTGCACAGGCAGAGGCGGGAGGACAGGACGCTTGAGGGCGCAGGGTCAGCACAGCGGGCATAGAGCCTGCATGACATTTGGGTATCAGCTAGTGAGGCCTAGCGGGGAGGGGGGGGTGGATAAAGGGGGCGCAGAATAGAAAGGGTTTGAAGCGTGGGTGTGGGTGTAAATCTCTTCACCATTCAGAAGGATCCGCCCCCCTTCTATGCCCCACACAGGGGCAGCAGCAGTGAGTGGCTCCCCAGCTTTGGGGCTGTTGAAATCATTCAGTCCAGAGCTATAGACAGAGGCTTTAACCCGGCTGCCTGTACGTTACCGATCACTCACGCCATGGCACGGCTGGAAATCTACAGCCTTCTCGCTAGACACCACCAGAGCTTTGGGTTTACCAAGCGCCCTCCAGCTCCCCCATCGCCCTGCAGAGACGGGCCCCCCGCTAGCCCTGAGTAGGTCTGGAGCTGGTTGGTAGGTGGGGGGGGGGGGCAGGTGCCTCTGCAAAGCCGAGCGGACAGAAAGAGGCTCCATTTCTTTGGCAGGCTCCAGTCCTGTCTGGACCATGGCCAGAGCAGAGTCCTTCCCCGCGCGCAGCGGCTCCCCTATTCCCCTTCCCACGTCCAGATCGTGGGTGTTGCTTGTTCCTGCCCAGGCTTCCAAACGCATCACAGATCGGAGCCCAGGCGCGCTCTTGCGCACAGCTCCGGAATGGGTTTCATTTGCTATTTGTTTGCTGTTATTTCTCATTACAGATGGAGGCCCCTTGCCTAGCCACGTGAACGGCAGTTCTGGCTCCTTCCCGCTGCTGCCTGGCTGCAGGGCTCAAAGGCAGCGCTCTGGCATGTCACTGATTGCACATTACCTGCCCGTGTGTCCCCGCGCCCCAATAATTAGAAGGTAATTAAACACACACTCCCAAATGATACCTCACACCTTCAAGAAAGGGCCTTGCTGGGGGAGGAGGTGTTGGTTTGCTGTTGATGAAAGACAATTAACAGCGACAACAAATATCAGAGGGGTAGCGTGTTAGTCTGGAGCTGTAAAAAGCAACAAAGAGTCCTGTGAATACCCACTTCCTCAGACATGCTCCAGTATATCTGTGAGTCTTTAAGGTGCCACAGGACTCTTTGTTGCTAGAGATAACAAAAAAATCCTCTGTGCATCGGACAGGTTTCTGCAACACACGTCGGCCGCCCTCCCCCCTTTTCTATTAGTGGCACAAATGCCAGGCTGGGCCCTAGGAGGAAAGGAAATAGTTCGTCTGCGTGGCAGGAAATGCACGGGTAAAAACCCTTCTCCTGGCAGGCACTGGAAGATGCTTGCTCCAGGATGGAATGGGCGAGGCAGGCGTGTGATCGACACAAACGGGAGTGGACTTACCTTCTGGGGCAGCGCTCGATCTGAGGGAGTGTTGTACGGGGACAGGTGGATCAAACGTGTGTGTGTGTGTGTGTGTGTGTGTGTGTAAAGAGAGCCTGTTAACACACAGCCACGTCCATAGCTATACAGTCCGTTTATGACCATAGAGCATCAGCGGGGATTGTCTCTGCTCACCGCTTTGCGTTGGGGCTATGCCTGCTCTATAAACGTGTTAGAGCCCTTAAAACTTCGCTTCCTCTTTTGCAACTATTTTTTAAAATCCTTCTCTGTTTTTAATATGTTTTCAGTCAATGGTGTGTTGTGTGTTGTGGTTTAGTTTGGTTTTTGGTTTTGATTTGTTTTTTAATCTTTTCAGCAAAGCCGTTTGCGCCTTTGGGGTTTTTCACATTGGGTTTGGTTCATTTCGGCTGTTGTAAACGAGGCACGCCAATAAAAACCGGTTCAATTGTTTTCTGTGTTCCTTTCCTTTGTTGCAAAAAGAGACTTTTCGCCCGTGTTTGTTTTCTTTTCTTTTCTTTTTGTTTTTTTATTTTAGTTTAAAGATGTGTCGCGGTTGGCTTGGGGAAGGGGAAAAGGGCTCAGATAAGCGGCGTGAAAGGCGGAAGGAGCCAGGTTTAGATACCTATATATATGTAGTCCATATTTTAAGAAAACCCAAACCTAGATCGCTTTAAAAAAAACAAACCTTCTCTCCCGCTTAGATCTTTCTTTCCCAACTATTTGGGCAGGGACGGTGACGCAGACAAAGTTCAAACCTATTTTTCATGGAGAAGGTCAAAGCGCCATTGGATGTTGGTGTCAAGGTCATTGGGGCAGGATTCACACCAAACATTTTTGTGTTTCTTCTAGAGGCCACAAAAATACACTCAGCACCTCCCTTGACAATGAACGAATTTCTTGGTACATTTGGTCTCTAGATTATTATTATTATTTTATTTTATCGCAATCGGTAACCTCTAGTGGGTAGGTAGAAAACAGCCCTCGGATGTAATCTAACCTGCGATTTCTGTCTCACTGTGGGGCTGTATTTCTGTCCAAGTTTTCTGGGAGAGAACGGAGATGAGCGAGCTAGCCAAGGTGTCCCAAGAATGGGACTTCATTTGGCGTATTTCAACTGCGGTTAGTTTACCATTTATTTCTGAAATTCCTTTATCCTTTACAGGGGAGTCTCTAGCCCTTTAAAAGTAAACGAAATGTTCCTTCCATCCTTGCTGGGCGCGCACTTCCCCTCCTTTGGGTACCAGTTAGGAAGGCAGGCGCGTTTCCTAATAGCACCAAATCATTTCCAGAAAGGCCTTTTCAAAGGGGAGAGTTTGCGTTTAAAGATGGAGAAGGAAAAACCCAACTGGTGCTAAGACTGATAATGTTGCGAGCTGGGAACTTTTAACTCACAACAAGGGAAATTGACCAGTGGAAGAACTTGGCATTTGGAGACCAAATTCGCGGGTCTTTTTTTTATTTTTTTAAGTTAAAACAAAGCGAAAGAAAACAAATCCCTCCCCATCGGCTACACCCTTGCTTCTGGCTGTTTCTCTGGGTGAAAAGTGCGCTCTTCAGGCTAGGTTATGGCTAAGACTTCAACCCAAGGAATAAACACAACGGGTTTCTCCCCAGAATGGACACAAACTGGACGCGACTGGGGAGGGGCCCTGGATGACTGGGCCAGCGGGCAGAATGACCTGTTTCCATTGCAGGGCGAAAAGCCCCCAAGCCTGGCAGCGGCTCCTGGGAACGCGGGTTTCCCTTGGCTCACGCAGTTCCTGTGACACCTGCTTGATTTGACGCTCAGCCCTGAGAACCCCTGTGGGCGCCCCAGTGACCCGAAAGGGGGGCGAGGCAAGCCCTCCGCTCCCGGCCCTGCTCCCCGCCTGGCTGCTCCCCCGGGGGAAACCTGGAGGCTTTGGCTGCAGCAGGAGCAGCAGCTTCGATGTACTCCCCGCCCCTGCGGCTACACAAAGCCCCCTACTGCTCCACTGATGCTCGTCCGCCCCCCACCATATAGCCCCAAGAAGCTCCATTATAAGTACCCCTCCGCCCCCAGCACCCCAGCAACCAGCATCTGTAAATCGCCTTCCAGTTCCCATTCCCGGGGCCCGAACCGAAGTCCGGGGAGTGAAGTCATCCCGCTGACTGCAGTGGGGCTTTCGACCCGACCCCCAGCCCACCCCAGCTTCGCCCCTCTAGCCGCAGAGCCCTGCTCCCTTGCAGGAACACAGATCTAGGGGAAAAAATCATCTCAACCCAAAATATCCCTCTCCCCCCAGAATAAGTAAATAAATCATTATCCCCCTTGAAATTTACTTCAACCAACCCGCAGGAACAGAGATCCTCCCACCTCCTTTCTGGCCCCCTAAAGCTTATTCTCCTGCATGGACCGCTCCAGAGAGACACGCAGTTCTGCCGCTCCAGGACGCCTGGCTTCAGCGCTGGGGTGGGATTCGCTCCTGCTGCGGCGGGGACAGGGGCGGGCCCCGGGGCCAATCCCTGCAAGGCAGGGTCGCACCCCCCACCCATAAAGTTACTAGGGACCCGAATCGCGGGGAGCGGTGCTGGTACTAGAATAAACGTGGCGGGGTTTAGAGCCCCCCCCCCGGCCTCCCTGGTGAGCCGGACCCTGCTGCTTTTCTTTTCTTTGGTGGAGGAGTGAGGTATAGAAATGGGGGGGGGGCACCAGGAGATGGGCTGGGCAGGGGGGAGGCGACAGTCGTTGCAATTTTATTCCAAGCACGTCGGATTTTAACGCCCCCCGCCCACACACACGCCCTTTCGATGTAAACATAACGGCTAGAAACCTGCCAGGCTCCGTCCCCGCTTCGATTCGATGGGAGAATCAAGCCTCTTGCGTGAAGAGTTGATGCCCCGGAATAACCTTCAGGCGTCTGGCTCCAAGGTCAGTTTCCTCTGGGCGCTGTGCCTGAGGCTGCAGGCCATGGGGGCCCAGGGGGCGGAACCCGTGGCTAAATAGGTACCGCAGATGGCGGGGGGATGGTCGAGGGGAAGAGAGCTAGGACACAAACACATTTTCAGCTACAATATTCCTTTCCACCCACCTCCACCCTGGGCACAACGTATGTTGTATTGAGTGACTGGGTTGACTTCAAGATGATCTCAGGCCTCAGTGGTGTTTGCCCCCAGCTCTTTCCCTCATAGTCCCCATAGAGGTTTAACTGCTCTGACTAGCCCCTTTTGAGGCTCTGTTAGTCACAATAGCCAATCAGGAAGGATCAATGCTCTGCCCTGGCACTGGGAGCCTCTGTTCAAGGTCAAGTTCCGGGTTCTCCTTCCTGGAGCCAGGTTTGCCCATCTTTCAGTTTATTGTTGTTTCATGGCTCTCCCCCCACCAAAACCTCACACACAAAAACACACACCCCGGCCACAGTAAAACTGAGAGCATTCTAGGCACCTTGCGCTTAGATTTCAAGGGAAATCCTTTTGTAATATCCTGGGCACAGTAATTTATAAATCAATTCATATATTAATTAAATTAATTCGAATTGCTTAGATCTAAAACAAGGAGAGGCCCAGTTTTTAGCCTTTCCTGGACAGCACCTTCATCGCAGCAGAACTCCCTCTGTGTGCAAAGCAAGACAACCCTCAGTTACTCATGATTTATATTTCACTCCTGCCTTGTCTCCCTGACTTCTCCCTTTCTCAGCAACAGAATTGCAAATCATCTTAAATGCTCTAAATTTAGAACTCCAGAGAGACTGTGAACAGTTGTTTTGATGATCTCATTGCTTTAAATAAAGGGGGCAAACAGAAGACCTGCAGTTCCTTCCACCACCCTGGAACGTCTGCTCACCCAGGTACACCAGCGTGTGGCTTTACCCGTATGCCTTTGCTTGGGCCTGTTGTGGAGAAAGCTATTCAGACACTTTGAAAGGAGAGAAATCCTGGATTTTAGTAATATTATTTCTACTGTCATCAAAATGCCCAGAGTCTAAAGCAGGGATGGGCAAACTTTTTGGCCCAAGGGCCACATCGGGGTTGCACACCTGTATGGATGGCTGGATAGGGAAGGCTGTGCCTCCCCAAACAGCCTGAGTCCCGCCCTCTATCTGCCCTCTCCCACTTCCTGCTCCATGACTGCCCCCCTCAGAAAGCCTGACCCATTCAACCCCACCCTGCTCCTTGTCTGTTGACTGCCCCCTCCTAGGACCCCCTTGCTCCTTGTCCCCTGACTGCCCCGACCCCTATCCACACCCCCGACCCCTGACAGCCTCCCTGGGACTCCCACCCCCTATCCAACTGCTCTTTGCTCCTTGTCCCCTGAATACCCCCTCCCAGGACCCCCCCACCCCTAACTGCCCCCTGGGTTCCCAACCTCTTATTCAACTCCCCCTGCTCCCTGTCTCTGACTGCCCTCCCAATCCCTATCCACATCCCCGCCCCCTCACAGGCCCCCTAGGACTCTCTCTCCCAACCCTCCCTGTTCCTCATCTCCTGACCACCTCTTCCAGAACCTCCACCCCATCCAACTGCCCCCTTCTCCCTGACTGCCCCCCAGAACCCACTGCTCCCTTACCCAATCCCCCCTCTCCCCACCCCTTACCAGAAGCAGGAGCTCACAGCCGTGACACCTGGCCAGAGCCAGCTGTGCTTCCCATGCTGGCCAGCGAGAGCGATGGGCCAGAGCGCAGCCCATGCGATGGCGTGGCTGGAGGGGGAAGGGGGACAGCGTGGGAGGGGCCAGGGACTAGGCTCCCCAGCCAGGAGCTCAGGGGCCAGGCAGGACAGTCCCACAGGCTGTAGTTTGCCCAGGTCTGGGCTAAAGAATAATCTTCAGCTTACTCAATATCAGGAGTTGCAATAACAGATCAGAAAGACAAGGGGACTCAACAGAGCCAGGGTCTTCTGTTTGCATTTGTTTATTGAAAGCCTCACGCCGTAGCTGAAAAGCTTGTATGCAAACCTGTAACCAAGCTGCTTCAAGCTGGCTGAACTGTTTTTCACGGACTGAACAAGGCAAGGATGTACGTGCAAGGGAAACATCATTTCCCACGAACAGAGTGAGAGGAGGGGGAGAGGTTTAGATGAGCGATTTCTCCTCTTGTCACTTACATTTCACCATTGGACTTCTGGGAAAAGCCTCTCACTTTCTGCATGCTCACTTTCTACCTACTGTGCATATGTGTATGCATATGGCTATGAACACAAGAACGGCCATACTGGGTCAGACCAATGATCCATCTAGGCCAGTATCCTGTCTCTGACAGTGGCCAGTGTCAGATATTTCAGAGGGAATGAACAGAACAGGGCAATTTTGAGTGATCCATCCTGATGTCCAGTCCCAGCTTCTGGAACTTGGATGTTTAGGGACACCTGTAGCACGGGGTTATGTCCCTGACCATCTTAGCAAATAACTGTTGAATGAATCTAATTCTTTTTTAAACCCATTTATATTTTTGGCCATGTGAATGAGTCGCACTGGGTGACTGTGTTTTGTGTGAAGAAGTAGTTCCTTTTGCATGCTGCCTGTCTGTACACACTTGTACATATACATACTAGAGCTGATTTGCCATTGCCCTGCATGTGATGTCAACATTCATATCAGAGCAAAAGCAGTGTAAAATGCTGTGATTTTGATGTGGTAGCATTTCACACCGCAGCGGCACCAGCACAAATGGCGCCAGAAGGTGGAGTGCATTCTGTAGAACTAAAATCAATCACAAACAGATTTATCCAAGTTTGTATAGACCGCTTATCACCATTGCATCTAAACACATCCTGCGGAACTATAACTTTGACACCATTCTTCCCTCATAGACAAAAAATAAATATATGGTAATTGTGATACAGATTGGCCAGAGGGCAGCATAAGAGTGTTAGCAGGAGGCCTTATTCCCTGCCAAGGGAGGAAGGTTTGCTTTAGATTAACTAGAACAGCTGTGGCCAATTAGAGCACCTGACTCCAGTTAGAGCACCTGCTACCTCGACTTCCAGTTAGAGCACAACCCATTACACCTGACTTAGTTAGAGCACCTGACTCCAGTCATGGGATATAAATCCTCTTCAGTCAGACAGGGGCTGTAGTTGAAGGAGAAAGGTTGGATTGGAGCAGAGTGCAGATTGCAGAAGAGAAGAGTTTGTCCAGAGAGAAATAGAAGGTTTCTGAGAAGTGCTGCGGTGGATTGGGAAGCCAACCAGAAAACCCTAGATAAGTGGCACCAGGCTGCTATGGAAGAGAGCGAGACAGCCCTCACAAGCTGACGGGCTATGAGAGGGAAGTTACCCAGGGAAGAAACGCTAGTCAAGTGTTCACCACAATCCCCGGGCCCTGGGTTGGACCTGGAGTAGAGGGTGCGGGCCCAGGTCCTCCCTCTCCACCCCTCCTCCAAGAACACTAGGGCAATGATTAAACTGGTTCAGAGGCAGCAATAGCTGCACACCAAGACACTTGCAACTGCAGCGCCTCTACAGCCAGAGAAGAGAAAGCGCGAGACCCAGAGAACATAGTCGGCAATTTGCCACACGCTGGTGTCAGGGATGGGATCGCGCGCTGTGGGACATAAGTCCAGGGGAGACAAACCCTCCCACCTTAAGGATGGGACGATGGTCAAGCCCTTATACATGCCACCGCGCCCAGCAGCGGAGCTCCAGGGTCAGGCAACCGCCCAACAAGAGGCAACTAGATTGCAGCAGAGACAAATGCAGCTGCTCGCTGGAGTCAGGCTGACTCAGGACGAGCCCTGCTGAGAGACCTAATAAGCCAGATGAAGACCTTATGGACAGAATCGCACGGGAAGGACCGACCATGACGGTAGCCATTATTACAAAATGACCAGGGAGGATTGATGTCGGAAGCATACCTCCTGGCATTTTGAGAGAACAGCCTCTGCGGAGCGCTGCCAGACATTGGTCTGGTTATGCCTTGCCCATTCTTATGTGGGGAGAGCCCGCGAGGTCTATTACGATCATGTCGCAGAAGCCTGCGCAAACTATTCCCCAACTAAAGGCAGAGTCCTGGCCAAGGTTCGGAGTGACAACGCACTACAAGCCAGAGTTGCATGAATGCGATAATGGAGGAAAGACACCCGAACGCAGTTGTTTGACTTGATCCAACCTGACCCGAAAATGGCTGCCTGAGCCCATAGCTCTGAGAGATGAGGAGTGTACTATATTGACCGTATATGCGGGGTTACCAACCAGGACTCAGGACTTGGGGTGGTCAGAATGACCCCCACCTGAATGATGGAGTGGTCTCCCTCGTGGAAGACAACTGGCAGCCCGCGAAAACTGTTCCAGACTCCAAAGCGGCGGAGACAGCAAACCCACGGAAAGAACAACCCCACCCCAAGGCCCCGGCTGTCGAGAACTCTAGAAAACTATAACCGGAGGAATTGACAGTGAGGATGGCTGCGAGGCCGAGAAAGACCTGGGGTATGGAGAGTGGGGGGGCCGGCCAACTAGCCCCAGCAGGGGTCGATAACCGGAATGATGGGACGTGTTATGAAATGTGGGGAATTGGGGCATATGCAGTCCCAATGTCCCAACAAGGAGGTGCCTAGGCAGTGTAATCTGGGGAGTTGATGGGGAGCAATGTGGCCTAATCAACTGGTAGGGGTTACATGACCTCACATGATTTACCAGACCAAAAATGATGGTATACCAAACCCATAGCATAATAGACTATCAGGATGCTGTCACGTGTGGTTCGGGAAAGCTTGGTGGGACAGACAATAACTCGGGCCAAAAGCACAGGGGGAAATGCTACATGGCACCGTGAATTTCTTACCCCTTACAATTCCAGTACGGATTGAAATCCAGGGAATACCACCGGTTTCTGCAGGAGTAGTCCCAGCTCGCCTTATCTTGTTTTATTGGGAAGAGACTCCCTGGGTTTGAGAATCTTACTGACCCCCGATAAGGCAGAATAAGCGTAGCAACCCCCAGGTGTACAGAGGCTAACTAAGAATAGGCCTCGCCCCAATGTTTGCTGAATTTGCTCCGAATTGTTCTCATCCCCGAAACCCGCAGGGCTAGCGAGAATGAGGGCGCTAAAAAAGTCTAGGACCGGATTCTGGCAGCTAATCAAAAGATCTCTCCTTGTGGGTAGGCGAACTACCCAGGAGACAGGAGAACGGTTCGGGTCACGAGGACTCAGAGGGTTCCCTGGCCCAAGTGGGGAGCACCCCATGGGAGGAGGTTGAAATAGGCCCCTGGAATTAGGTCAGTTCAGCACTGCACGTGAGACTTTGGGCAGGACCAGGCGAGACCATATAATGCAATAACGTGAGGAGGAGTAAGTGGACAGTAAATGGAGTGCCTGTAGAAGAAAGTCAAAGGCCAAGGCCATATTACGTGCTCAAACGTGAACTGTTTGTACAGAATAGAGCAAATAGAGGGAAGAAGTAGAGCAACTCCTGATCCACGGAAACACTAAGGGCCGTACTAGAGTTAGCTCACGTCATTTATTTGGGGGACATCTAGGGTAGACAAGACGCGGATCAGCAAATACTAGAAGTTTTATTGGCCACGAATACGAGGAGAAGTCCGAGCCTTTGTTATTGTGCTCCTGCCTGAAGCCGAGCATGCATTATGCCCCCGAACCTCACTTGGGGCCCAGCTAGTACCTTTACCTATTATGATGTCCCGTTCGAGAGGATAGCATGGACATAGTGGCCCACTAGAGAAAAATCGCAACGGGGCCACCGAACGTTACTAGTCATCTTGATATGCCACACGATATCCACGAGGCCATTCCCTTTAAGAACCCCAGTCTAAGGCAAAGCTAAAGAACTACGTACAGGTTTTCGCCAGAGTGGCATCCCTAAGGGTCCTGACCTGACAGGGAACCCATTTACGTCAAAACTGAATGAAAGACTATGGCCCTGCTGCCGTATACAGCCATTCGGACTCTCCGTTGCTACCAGTCCAAAACAGGGACGGACTAGTCGAAAGACTCAATAACACCTCAAAGTCATGATCCGAAGGTGGTAGCACCAGGATGGAAAGGATGGGACAGTCTCTTTTCCGTATCTCAATGTTTGCTATTGGGAAGTTCCCCAGGCTCCACAGTGTTTTCTCCTTTGAACTCTTATCATGGACGCCACCACGCGGGATATTGGATATCGCCAAGGAGATTGGGAAAACCAACCAGGAAGATTTATTGAGGCTATGTACACAGATGCGGAGAGCTGATAACTGAGTAACCTCAGATAGTACTGGGAAGCATTTAGAAAAAAGCACAAAGGCACAGCGACATCACTACAACCGTCGGGCAAAAAATCGAAGATTTCAGCCGGGGAGACGGTGATGGGTTATGCCGACACGAAAGCAAACTCCAAGCCAGGTGCACGGACACATGAGATAGTGGACCATTAGAGAATGAATTATGACAGGTTAGACAACCACGAACTGCCGGAAACCAGAGCAAATATACCACATCAAACTTACTGAAGGCCCTGGCGTGAACAGGAGACTGTGTCTGGTCACTATCGAGGAGCTCTACCTCAGGCAGACGGGCCCGCAGGGCAGGTAAAAGATATCCTCCTGCTTAACCACCAGAAAACGGATGGAACTTGAAAATGATCCACCGTGAGACCATGGGGACGTATTTTGTAACCCAAACAGGTCGAACGCACTAGTCCAACATCATAATTGTCCACCAGCCCCGGGTGTGTATTAGGTATAGTGTGTGTGTGTGTGTGTGTGTGGGTGTTAGATAGCGTGTGTGTGTGTGTGTGTGTGTGTGTGTGTGTGTGTGTGTGTGTGTGTGTGTGTGTGTGTGTGTGTGTGTGTGTGTGTGTGTGTGTGGTTTTCTGTGTCAATTTGTTCCACTGTTAGTGTGAACCTTAAAGTTATTTTATTTATTACAATAACACATAAAGCCTTTTAGAGCTGCAGATTTAGAAGAGGAAATTATGCACATAGGTTAATAACCTACAGCGATATGACTGACAACTAAAATTAGACAAACACGACAGAGGGATATGCTAAAGGTGGTCACATTATGAGGGTTCAAATCCAGATTGGTGGGGGTTAGTGTCACTGCTTCCCCTGCAATCCAGGGTGCTTTTCAATACTTGGCTGCTGTAACTCTCTGCCTAGGACATTCATAGGCAGCCTACACAAGCATGCAGGTCGTGTCACACCCTGAATGGTGGACAACCCTGGCTCAGCAGATCTGACACCAGCAGCAGACTGACTCTCAGGCTTCCACCAGCCTTGGTTGCAAGGAACCCAACACACTCTCAGTCCCAATTCTCCCCAAAAACATTCAGCCTGAAGTGTCCAGCCCTCTCCTGGATAGCTCAACATAATAAGGTTCAATGATCCCATAAAGAGTCAATATACACAGCACCTTATCATTTTAACTAGAGTTAATGCTCACTTAAGTTAAACAGCAGTGCGTTGGCTCATAATAAAAAATAAACAATTTTATTAACAAAAGAACCTGGATTAAGTGGTTCAAGTATAAGGAAAGAAACAAAACGTGCTCTGAACGGCTGAGACTTAACTTAAGCTACTGTCTGGGTTCAAGGTAAAATCTTATTACGTGCTCCCAGCAAGATGACTTAAAGATGACCTTTGGCGACAAGGACCTTTTCACAGAAGAACAAAGGGCTGGCTTCCCTTGTGTCCCACGTGAAAGATCTTAGGGGATCTCTTCTCCTTACTCTATAGTTCAGTTCCCAAAGACTCCAAACCCCACCCCCTCACTTGGGCTGAAGGACCCATCTTTCTCAGCTTGCAAAAGTGCTCCCCTCCTGCCTCTGTCCCATGATGGATGCCAAAGGTAGCTTCTGTCCTTCCTTGTAATATCTCCCAAAGTTCAATGGTTTGTTGCAGGAGGCAGGAAGCTCTCCTGTGTGCTCAGCTTGCTATCACCACCAGGAAGCTGGTCTCCCATGCTGTGGGCTTCCCATCCCCAGCCATGTAAATGGGGCGTCCATTGATTTGATTCTGCCATGCTTAATTTACACAGGAGACAGGTAAATAGCTGCCACCCTCCTGTCTGAGTGGGAATTGCTCCTTCCTTGGTTTGGCCACACACTTTCAAACATAGTATCAGTGAGTATTCATAATTCCTCACATAGTGTTAATATGGACATTTCACAGTGGTATTAATCACCAGCGTGTTAAAGGCATTCATAAATAGAGTCCTGCGCAGATACAAATTTATACATACAGATGCGGATATCTGCAGATAGAAATCGGTATCAGTGGAATCGCAGGGCTCTCCCGGGAACTGCAGTGGCAAAAGGAGCCGAATGTGCGGCCGCCACTCCCAGGAGCCAGCGCCCTATACCAGCAGCTCCTCCAATGCAGCTGTACTGCCCACACTGGGGCAGGCATCAGGCTCACCAGGAGCTCCTGTATTCAAACAGTGCACACGAACCCAGACAAGAGACACAAATAGCTGCATGGAAGGGATGGGGGCAGGGCTGGGCACGGTACAGCCGTGCCAGAGGAGCTGCTGGCTCCTGGGAACAGCGGCCCCACATTCTGCTCCTTTCGCCGCTGTGGTTCCCAGGAGAGCCCTGCGGTTCCATGGATACCAATTTATATCTGTGGATATCCACATCCGCGGGTATACATTTGTATCCGTTTAGGGTTCTTTTAATAAAAGACCTTACACGATACAATAATATTGTATTCAATCAGTTGATTCAATTGCTTATTATGTGAGATTTAGGCCCCCTGGTTTCTCTTCCCTTCTGGGGTGTTGCCACACTGCCCACCTTGTTAGCTTGCTGGCTTTGCTGATCCGATATGTAAATACATTGTCATTGTCTTTCAAAGTCCTTTGGAAGTAACTGCCCTTAGAGAACCATATTCCTGTGTTTATGGTGGGGTAACTTCTCTTCGACTGACATTCAAACACATTAAGAATTTTAAGAATTATAATTTCAGTCTGTGGCCATAACTTTTCATCATTTGCTTGCACCTACCTTACCAGTGAGATGCTCCGAGAGAACCTATTTCAATACAGAAATAAACCCCCCTCCAACCACTAGGGTGATCAGATGACCCAATTTTATAGGGACAGCCCCAATATTCGGAGCTTTTTCTTATGTAGACGCCTATTACCCCCTCACTCCCATCCCGATTTTTCACGCTTGTTATCTGGTCACCCTACCGACCACACACCCCTACTTACCACCTACCACCCTACACTGGAACTCCTGTGGGGTATCATCAAACAACTATAACCCATGCCCAATGGGGACCTCATCCTTAAAGAAATCTTTCCTGAACCTGCACTACTGGCCTTCAGACAAACAATCCCCCACCCTCTCCAAGCTCATCATCAGAAGCCAGCTCCCACAGACCATGATACACCAGCTCAAAGTGGCATCAGACCCTGCCAGAACAACAAATGCAAAACCTGCAGCTCAGAAATGTAATAAGGTTCGTATTTCCCATATCTCCACTGCTACAATGATCAACACCCCTCCCAAAACACATTTTTCAAGATCCGTGGGTGCTACACATGTCTATAACAACATGTGGCAGAGGCAACTTGTGGGAGGGTCCTGGGGGGGGTCAAATGTCCCCCCAGATTGGCCTGCCAGGGGCAGGGAGGGAGAGGGGCTCTGTCCTCCTCTCCTTGTGTTGCCCTCCCAGCGTGTTTGGCCACTCTTCCTGGCAGCAAGGTGGGGAGTGGGATGAAGCCGCTTCTGCCTGAAAGAGTCTGGCTGGGAGGGAGCGGTGGCCCACTCCCCACCCAGGACCTGCTGCCAGATACAAACGAGTTGGATGCATGGCCCCTGTCATGGGCAGCCAAACCGAGGCAAGGAGCGGGCCACTGCGGCCTCCCAGCCAGCAGGGCGAGGCAGGGGTCACTTGGCAGAGGATATGTGGGGCAATCATAATGTCATCCTCTTTAGATTGAGCACTCCCAGTATGGGGAGACACCAGTTGTCTATGATATATGGTGTACCTTATCCAATGAGTTAAATACCTCCAGAACAGCTATGTGGGTGAAACGAGATAAAAGACAAAAACACCTTGTCACCTGGAGGTGATCAATCTACATCTGACCTCTCAGTCCTCATCCTCAAAGCAAACCTGCACTACACTTTCAAAAGACAAGCCTGGGAACTTAAATTCATAACTTTGCTAGACACTAAAAAGCATGGGTTTTAATAAAGGTTCTGGATTTATAGCTTATTACAACTATCTGTAACCCACAAATCTCCCTGCCTCCCCCATTTTGTGCTGTGACTCCAGGGGTGTTAAAGGGCCACTTCACCCTGAATGGTCCTTTCAGAATAACTACTCGTGGTCGACAATTTGTTCCACCTTGTATTTAGCCGTGACATTGAGTTCCTTTCCCAGACCTCAAGAAGACCTCTGTGTAGCTCAAAAGCATGACTGTCTCATGAACTGAAGTCGCCCAATAAAAGATATTACCTCACCCACCTTGTCTCTCTAATATTGTGGGACTGACACGGCTACAGACACACTGCATATAACACCTTTTAGATATAGATTCTAACAGTGAGTTGGGGTACGCCAGGCTGGTCAGGCTGAAAGTCGCTGCTAGAAATCAGGCTGCCTCTTGCTCTCAGCCCTTGGGTTGTTCTTAATGTCACAAAGGCATATTACTAAAACTATGGCTGGGGATTTGTTCAAAATACCAGTCACATACCTTTCCTGGTCAAATATTTATAGATCATAGAATATCAGGGTTGGAAGGGACCTCAGGAGGTCATCAGGACCAATTCCCAAATGGCCGAATACTGTGGCCTATTCTATATATTTTTTGTTGCATTTCCTTCTCTCCTCCCCTCCCCTAATAGTGAGATTTTTCATAGCAAAGAACTAATATGGTCAAACATTACCAAGGAGAAGGCAAATGCTCTGCCCTAAAGAAAAAGCGTTTGCCAGCCTAACAAAAGATGGATAGGAACCAGGTATAGATGAATGTACAGGGTTACTACACCAATTGTGTTTTCTTAGCCCTGATCTACACTGTGGAGGGGGGAATCAATCTAAGTTACGCAACTTCAGCTACGTGAATAATGTAGCTGAAGTCGACATACTTAGATCGACTTACCGTGGTGTCTTCACACTTCTCGCAGAGGTGGAGTACAGGATTCGACAGGAGAACGGTCAGGGGGGATTGATTTATCGTGTCTAGACTAGACATGATAAATTGATCCCCATTGGATCAATCGCTGCCTGCCGTTGCTGATCTGGCAAGTCGTGAAGACTTACCCTTAGGTTGGTGTAAAATTTACCTGTAGTGTGGAAGTTCAGGGCAAGCCCTTCTCTGCTATTTGAGCACAACACATAAGCTATGAAAGGGAACTGTAGGTAGAACCAGCTGTGGAGAGGTACCTGTTGATGCATCCTCTGTGTGCCATTGAAAGCATGCCCATGCTAGCCCTGCATTGATCAGTACAGAAGACTGTTTGTTGGGGTTATGCAGAGGGCAGGTCAAGGGAGGAGCCACAGGTCTGGATCCGAGAAAACACATAAAAATGTGCTTTTAACTTTAATTACATAATAGCCTAATTGAAGTCACATTCTTAAAGTTAAGCATGTGCTTAAGTGCTTTGCTGTATTTAGGCCTTACAAAGATTCATTGGCTCCACAACCACTCCTCCGCTGGTAGGAGGAAATTTGAACTCTATTTTGGCCTTAAACTAGAATAACAAATGCAGGGGGCAGTGTAAAAAGGGCTGCGTAGCGGTCTTGTGCCTTGGGCCTGTACTGTGTAGATTTCACTTCTCCCATCCAGCAGCATGTCACCCTTAATATTGCCCCCAGAAATAGAATATAAATACTATTGAAAGTCTTGGGAAAATCTAGATCAAATTCATTAAGTAATTGGTTATTTAATTAATAATTGACTGTCTGGCTCACTTAAGAAACCACTGTCAGGTTTGTCTGTCTAAGTATATATATGCCCCCTACTCCTTGGGGAATTCTGAGCCACTGCACAATGCAGAATTTTGCAGAAATTAATGTTGTAAGTGCAGAATTTCCTTTCCCCCACAGAAATGGGCTCCAGTGCAGACTCAGAGCCCAGTTTGCACATAGAAGAGATTGCTGGGGTGAGAGAGAGGGAGCTACAGGGTTCCTTGCAGCTGTAGTTCCCAGCATGCCCCAAGGGAATGCAGTAAACTCTGTACAAGCCTGGGACCAAGCATCAGGCTGTTTCTCCCTCTGGATCCCTAGTTTGGGGGGAGGAGGGAGCAAGATGGGTGAACAGATGTCTGGACAAGGGGAGGCCACGCAGTTGGGCCCTGGGGGGCAACGGGGCAGAGAAACAGGAACTGAGTTGTCACAGAGGTTTCTTTAATGCTCTACACCCGGGGGAAATTTTGTGTGTTACAGACATACTTGCCAACAGATATTTTGAAATCAATTACCAAAATAATTGAACTGGTGTGATTATGTACATTAGTTTGACAAATAGAATTTGCAGAATTTTAAAATATTGTGCACAGAATTTAATTTTTTGGTGCAGATTTTTAAATATTTTGGCATAGAATGACCCCCCTGAGGAGTAGACCCCTCCCTTAATTAGTGTAGTAGTTGAATGCTGAAGTTAAGGTAATATATTTGCAATAAACAGTGTTACCTATCTATGCTGCAAGTTATACCACAGAGCCGCAGTTCTCAAACTATGGGCGCACCTCCCAAGGGAGGCATGGAAATGTGTCAAGGGAGGTGTGAGCTGTCTGCTTTTTTAAAAAAAATTGTGAAGCGCTCCAGCTGTCAGACCCAGTTGGCTGGGCCCATGCAGAAGGGTTGTGCACACCCAGGAGGTGTGGGGAGAGGGGATAAAGGGGACAAATAGGAAATAGAGAGTCCAGCAGAGGGCAATGAAAATGATTAGTGGGCTGGGGCACATGACTTACAAGCTGAGGGAACTGGGGTTATTTGGTCTGCAGAAGAGAAGGGTGAGGGGGGATTTGATAGCAGCCTTCAACGACCTGAAGGGGAGTTCCAAAGAGGATGAAGCTTGGCTGTTCTCAGTGGTGGCAGATGACAGAACAAGGAGCAATGGTCTCAAGTTGCAGTGGGGGAGATCTAGGTTGGATATTAGGAAAAACTTTTTCACTAGGAGGGTGGTGAAGCACTGGAATGGGTTACCTAGGGAGGTGGTGGAATCTCCATCCTTAGAGGTTTTTAAGGCCTGGCTTGACAAAGCCCTGGCTGGGATGATTTAGTTGGTGTTGGTCCGTGTAGAGGGGCTGGCCGGGGCTTGACCGTCTCTGGGGCAGCAGGGAGCCACACCAACTCACTGCACACAGCTGAGGTTTGGGGAATTAGTTCGGCTGCGGGAGTCTTCCCGGGAGGCCCTTGTGGAGCAGAAATCAGTACAGTTATGCTGGGGCCCTATGTCAGGGTGGGCAACAATGACTCAGGCCTCAGGCGGGGGCTGAGAAACAACAGTAGGCCCAAGCCTCCAAAAGGCCTGGGAGAGAGAGGAGACGACCACCTGCAAGTGGGGTTGGGGGCGGGGGGCACAGGGCCACGCACTCCACTGTGTCCCAGTCTGGGGCCCTAGCAGTGGCAGAAGACCCGCTGCTGTGTCAGTGAGGATCCTGGCCGCAACACGCTACATGGGCTCTGCAGTGCTGCAGTCAGACGAGGGTCGACTGTCCCCGGGCTACTTCCAAACTCCCAGGTATGGCTCCAGGCACCAGCGCAGCAAGCGTGTGCCTGGGGCGGCAAGCCGCAGGGGGCAGCAGTCAGGCATTTCTGTGAGAGGTCCCCCAGTCCCATGGTTTCAGCAGCAACTCAGCGGCATGTACACCGAAGGCGCAGGACTGGCAGATCACCTGCAGAACCACCGCCGAATTCGCGTGACCGGCGGACCTCCCGCAGAAACACTGCCTAAGGCTGCCTGACTGCCATGCTTAGGGCAACAAAATACATAGAGCCGTCCCTGCTAGCTCCCCCTCTTGTGGTTCCTGAGTCGGAGTGGTGTCCTCCGGCGGGTCCAGCACCTTGGGTTCCTCCGGTAGCGAGCTCAGGGCGGGCCCGGCCAGTCCTGGTGTGCACCTTGGGCCCTGGTGGTTTCCCAGTCGCGGGCTAGGCTGGAGGCATCTGGCCTCCCCGGCGGCTGGCCCTCTAGTGAGCTTTGAGGTCAAGCCTTTATATTTCTGGGTCTCCGCCTGACCCTCTGAGGGGTGGGCTCAGAGCTCCCTAGCTCCGCCCACCCCAGCCTCTGGATGGGCTCATCCCTCTCCGGACTGGCGGGGAGCCATACCTCCTCACTACATTCCTGCTTTGAGCAGGGGGTTGGACTAGATGACCAACGGAGATCCTTCCAACCCTGATATTCTATGATTCTATGACAGCCGGAACCACCTCACCTGGGACTGACAAACTAGAGCCCCACCATTGGGGCTGACAGTCTAAGCCCCACCTCCCAAGTTCTGGATTTGCTCCCTCATCTCTCAGTCCTTCACCAGGAGGCAGCCCAGGCTTGGGCTTTCCTTCCCTCCTCTCCCCAGTCCCTCATCAGGAGGTAGCAGTGGGACTCTGGCTGTCAGCCTCGGGTGGCAGCAGCAGTGCAGAAGTAAGGGTGGCAATGGGGCGGTAAGTCTGCTGTGAAAGGTGACCCTTACTTCTGTGCTGCTGCTGGCACAGTGCTGCCTTCAGAGCTGGGTGCCTGATGTGTATTTGTGTGGGAGGGAGCACGTGAGAAAGTACAGACACAAAGAAGGGAGGCACTAGAAAATAAGTGTGAGGACCACTGCCAGTATATTGAAACAAAGAATTTTGAAAGCCACAATTGGGGGTCCCACCTGAGCCTGCAAAGGGCATTTGATCTGGGGGACATATATGACCACACAACGTCCCATTGACTTCTATAAGACTCTGCCTGCCTGGATCCCTTTTTACTGTTGCTGTATGTTTTCCTTCTGCCTTTTTCTCAGATTGGACACTAGTCAGAGGAGCTCCCGCACCTCTTTCAAAGCTTCAAGGGCTAGATCCTGGACTGGACAGGGCACACCAGCCAGTCATTCACCTAGGAATATGGCCCCTAGTTTCTAGGACAGTGGCTCTCAAACTTTTTTACTGGTGACCCCTTTCACATAGCAAGCCTCTGAGTGCGACCCCCCCCTTTTACATTAAAAACACATATATTTAATACCATTGTAAATGCTGGAGGCAAAGCAGGGGTTGGGGTGGAGGCTGACAGTTTGCAACCCCCCCATGTAATAACCTCATGACCCCCTGAGGGGTCCCGACCCCCAGTTTGAGAACCCCTGTTCTAGGAGGTTATTATCAAAAAGGAAAAAGTTGTTTTTTCATTAAACACTTGAGGGGGGAAAGCCCTTGCCAGTGTCCTTTATACAAATAAAGTCAGAACCAGTGTCATGGTCTAAACATCACATTATGAAAGCTCAGAAACTTTTTGGCAGCCTTCCACTCTGCCATGTTAGGGAGGACACCAGACCTTGAATTCGTTCCGGGAATACCAGTCAATGGGTCTGATGCTGCAGACCCTTATTAATGGAAAACTCTAATTGACCACAAGATCAGGCCCCTGTCTTGGGTCTTGGCATATCACAGAGCTGGCAGCACTCATGGAAAGGCTGTCACCCGGCACCATTCTGCCAGATTTACAGAGCAGCAGCACTGATGGCAGCTAGGGAGGAAAAAGTGCCAAGACATCAATTAACAAGAGGCATGTGTGGGGGAAGCATTGTGGGCACGAATCAACACCGGGCCACTCACTTGGTTAAAACGCCTGTGGGAGAAGAGGAATTTTTTTTTTTTTAAAGTCAAAGTTTTATAATAATTTATTTGTCAGGCGTTCACTGTGTGATTGATACATTCATAACGAGAGAACAATTCCTGTAAAGGATCAGCTTTTAAAGCATGACAGAGGAGAACTCTGAAACTGTTTGGTGAAACATAAGAGTCCAGTCCTTGGCCTCACCCAATCTCATTTAACAAGATGTGTGTGTGTCAGTGAGTGTATGTGCATGTAAAATCCAGGAGGCTGGTCATATGAGGGATCTGGAATGACAGTGCTGGTTAGCTGAGCAAATGTTTGCCCTCTCACTCCCAGAAACACAACAGCCATATACGTTGGCGATAGGTGGTGTGACAGGGTGTATAGGCCCCATGCTGACCATGAAGATGTCGGAGGGGTTCTGGGGGCAGAACTAGCCTCACTGCTCTCGCCCTGTCAATCAGGTATGGTTGGGAGGAGGTCTTTAAAAGACAGGAAACTGCAGTCAGCTGTTGGGGGAGTAGCTGCGGCTGCCATGGCCTAAGCTGCAGACTGCTGGAGTGACTTCTAGAGCCACAACAACGTTGTGAGGATGTGAGGGAGATTCCCAAACCTGAACAATTCTTATTAGGTGACAAATCTGAGAACTGCCCCAGATTAAGATGTCATTAGAGGAGGTTTTGGAACAAATTGATAAACTAACATTAATAAGTCACCATGACCAGATGGTATTCATGCAAAAGTTCTGAAGGAACTCAAATCTGAAATTGCAGAACTACTGACTGTGGTTTGTAATCCATCATTTAAATCAAATGACTGGAGGATAGCTAATGTGACACCAATTTTTAAAGAGGGCTCTAGAGGTGATCCCAGCAATTACAGGCTGGTAAGCCTGGCTTCAGTACTGGGCAAAGTGGTTGAAACTATAGTAAAGAACAAGATTGTCAGACACATAGATGAACATAATTTGTTGGGGAAAAGTCAACATGGTTTTTGTAAAAGGAAATCATGCCTCACCAATCTACTAGAATTCTTTGAGCTGGTCAACAAGCATGTGGACGAGGGGGATCCAGTGGATATAGTGTACTTAGATTTTCAGAAAGACTTTGACAAGGTCCCTCATCAAAGGCTCTTACGCAAAGTAAGTTGTCATGGGATAAGAGGGAAGGTCCTCTCATGAATCAGTAACTAGTAGGAAACAAAGGGTAGGAATAAATGGTCAGTTTTCAGAATGGAGAGAGGTAAATAGTGGTGTCCCCTGGGGTCTGTCCTGGGCCCAGTCCTATTCATCATATTCATATATGATCTAGAAAAAAGGGGTAAACAGTGAGGTGGCAAAATTTGTAGATGATACAAAACTACTCAAGATAGTTAAGTCCCAGGCAGACTGCGAAGATCTACAAAAGGATCTCTCAAAACTGGTTGACTGGGCAACAAAATGGCAAATGAAATTCAATATTGATAAATGCAAGTAATGCACACTGGAAAACATAATCCCAACTATACATATAAAATGATGCAGCCTTAATTAGCAGTTACTACTCACGAAAAAGCTCTTGAAGTCATTGTGGATAGGTCTCTGAAAACATCCACTCAATGTGCAGCTGCAGGCAAAAAAGCAAACAGAATATTGGGAATCATTAAGAAAAGGATAGATAATAAGTCAGAAAATATCACATTGTGTCTATATAAATCCATGCTACGCCCACATCTTGAATACTGTGTGCAGATGTGGCCCCCCTTCTCAAAAATGATGTATTGGAATCAGAAAAGGTTCAGAAAAAGGCAACAAAAATGATTAGGGGTATGGAACAGCTTCCATATGAGGAGAGAGTAATAAGACAGTAACTTTTCAGCTTGGAAAACAGATGACTAAGGGGGGATATAAAATCATGACCGGTGTGGAGAAAGTAAATAAGGAAGTGTTATTTATTCCTTCAAATAACACACAAACTAGGGGTCTCCAAATGACATTAATAGGCAGCAGGTTTAAAACAAATAAAAGGAAGTATTTTTTCATACAACATTCAGTCAACCTGTGGAACTACTTGTCAAAGGATGTTGTGAAGGCCAAGACTATAACATGGTTCAAAAAAGAACTAGATAAATTCATGGAGGATAGGTCCATCAATGGCTATTAGTCAGGATGGGCAGGGATGGTGTCTCTAGCCTCTGTTTGCCAGAAGCTGGAAATGGGTGACAGGGGATGGATCACTTGATGATTACCTGTTCTGTTCATTCCCTCTGAAGCATGGAGCATTGGCCACTGTCAGAAGACAGGATACTGGGCTACATGGACCTTTGGTCTGACCCAGTATGACCATTCTTATGTTCTTAATACTGTCATTTGTAAAAAAACAAACAACACAGAAGAGAAAGAACAGGAAACATCAGCTGAATGGCCATTCAAACTTTAGGGGTCTCACTTCTGTTCTTTAGCCCTTTCACATGCAGATATCCTACATGGTATAAAGGGACCCATTATCTGCCTGTTATTCTGCCTCTCTGACATACAAGCACCACTAGCATATAGGGACATTGTAGTGAGGCTACGGCTCACCCACATGGCACCTTCTGCTGGCTGTCCTGGGAATTAGCTCTCCAACTGTGGAGTGCCCTCTGCTGTCCGATGTCCCACTGGCCCCTGTGTCCCTCCACCTCAGGGTTATGCCCTCTGCAGTACCCCCACAGTCTCTGGGTCTCCCCTCCCCAGGTAGGGTGACCAGACAGCAAATGTGAAAAATCAGGACAGGGGGTAATAGGAGCCTATATAAGAAAAAGTCCCAAAAATCAGGGTTGTCCCTATAAAATCAGGACATCTGGTCACTTTATCCCCAGGGAACCTCCAAGCCTCTATCCTCACCTTACCTCAGTGGCTGCTGCCAATCATCATCTAGCCTACAGCCTGTACCACTCATCATTGGCAAGGAGGGTTTGGATCTGTTGCCTTTGCCTACCCTGGGCTGCACCTCTGCAACCCCTGAACCTGGTCTGGGCCTTCAGCAAGCTCTGCAGCTTGGAGGTTTCTCAGGCTGGAGCTCACCAGCTCCTCTGGCCTTCCCCCAGCCCTGCTCCACTCTAGGTACCCTGCTGAGCTTGCAAGCAGCCAGGCCTATCACTCTCCACAGCTAGAGAGAGACTCTCTGAGCTTCTGATCCACAGCCTTTTATAGGGCCAGCTATGGCCTGATTGGGGCATGGCTCCAGCTGTGGCTACCTTCCCCATCAGCCTAGTTTTTGCTCACAGCCCCAGCCCTCTCCCAGGGCTGGCTGTAACCCTTTCAGGGCCGGAGTGGGTAATCACCCCGCTATAGACATTTACAGAGTAATTCCATTCTGGACACACCTTACTGTCCTTTTGTTTACCCCTTTCTAGACTTGGCCGCACAGAGCAGATGATCAAAGAAAACTACATGATTTTTCCTCCTCTTAGTAGAGGGCACAATACGTGATCCCCACAGCATCTCTACCATTAGGATCACTTTCTCAGGATGAGTCCTTCCAGTTACCCATGGCCTCAGCCTTCAAATCCTCACATGGCCTCGCTATTACAATGCCTAGATACAGTGACTGAGGAGCACTGTGTGTAAATATCTGCAATACAAAGAGAGAGATAGACCTGTTCATTGACACAGCTAACCTGTACCTCTAACCCTTCATCGCACAAATAGTATCAATGGGATTACTCATAGGACCATGAGACGTCTGCAGGATCAGGCCTATTATAACACTTCGCATTGATATAGCACTTTACACCCAAGGATCTCAAATCACTCCGCCAATGTTAATTAAACCTCACATCACCCCTTTGGATACTATTACAAGCTGGGTAGACTAGGGGATGGAGAAGTTACGTGACCAGCCTGGACCCATGCAAAGAAGCAGTAGCACATCCGGGAATGGAACCCCAAGATCCCAGCTCTCAACAGGTCACAGATCCAGGAAATAACATTCCTAAATAAAGAGCCAGGTCACTGCAACAGGCTATATAAACCCGGTCATGCCACAGCCACTAAGGCAGTGGTCCCCAACCTTTTCGTCTGGCACCCGCCAGACGGAAGACCGTGGCGGCGGTGGAGCATCCGCCGAAATGCAGCCGAATTTCTGCGGCATTTCGGCAGCGACGCCTCTCAATGACATCACTTGTCAGCAGCAAGCAGTGTCATCAAGAGGCGTCGCCGCCGAAATGCCGCAGAAATTCGGCGGCATTTCAGCAGATGCTCCACTGCCGGCCAGGACGCGGGTGCATTTAGATGTCCCTGCGGGTGCCATGGCACCACGTTGGGAACCCCTGCACTAACGAGTGAAGAGATGGGGTAGATACAGCCTCAGCAGCCAATTGGCAGACCATCGATAGCTGGGATATTAGCCTACTCACCCAGCCAGGGAGTCTGTAGAGGATTCTGTATCAGCTGCTGGCTGGTTGGAGACTGCTCAGGGAGCTGCAACAAAGCACTAGAAGAAGTTGCTCTGTGAAAGCAGCTGGGGGGCAGTCAATAGCTGCTTACTCCAGAGTCCTAGTAGGGCTGATTCTAGGGACAAACTGGGTGCTGGTCCTGAGCACCAGCTTACAGGACCGTCTGTTTGTTGCACTCTTGGCTACTCTAGAAGGGTGGGCACTGAAAGTGATCCAGCTCTGGGGCTGAGTCGTGAGACGGGGCAAACCACTGCAGGCTAGAAGGTGCTGTTGATAGGGGCCATCAGACTTAAAGAGGCTGCTGTGCCATGCCTGCCCATGACGGGGAGTACTGGCTAGTGAATGACCCCTTTACAGGGGTGCCCATTGTTAGTACCACCAGGGTGGGGGAACCCCCTCTGTTTAGCTATTTCCCCCACTGCCCTGCCTCTGGGGGAGAGAAGCCATTCAAGGCTGCTGCAGGAGGCAGGGAGAGCTCTCTCCCTCACCCCTCAGGAGCTAACGCCATTTTCACAAGAGGGGGCAGAATGAGCCCAGCAGCTCAGGGTGGCTCTGCTCCCTCTTCCCCCCATCCTGTGAGCAATGAGGACAGTTCATCTGCTCTTCCCCCATTGCCCCCCCACAACCCCTGGCCTGGGAAGGAGGAGGGGAGAGGTGAAGAACCCCAGGAGCTGCACAAGGGGGGAGCAGTAGGAATGATGTGGGGGCTGGGGAGCAGAATTGATATGGGGCAGAATTGATGTGGGGTCTGTGGAGACAGGTTTGCTTTGGGCCAGAATTAATTGCTGGGTAGGAGGATGGGCAGATGTGGGGTGCTGCTAGATTTCCACACACACACACACCACATTTTTTAGACCACTTCAAGCCCTGCTCAAGCACTGTTATTGTTATTGGCTTGGATCTATTCTACATGGGTTTTTATACCACACTTATCACTGTGGTGTCTGAGTGCCTTCCTGTAGTCCATTAAGCCATGTGACTACACATCTGTCACATGTTGCTTGTTCTTTCGTTGTCAACCCAGAGAGAGAGGAACGTGTGCAACGGAGTGTCTTGTTTTGGTTTTTATTAAATAAATATACCTTTCACTGCGTGTGTGTATTAGAGACAGCAAGATCAAAGAAATACACCTTGCACTTGAAGCAGAAAATGTTAAGATTTGTGATGGCCATTGGTTCCTGGGGTAGGTCACTCCACAGCCTCGGACCACCTCTGGGGAAGGTTCTGTCTCCTGCATGGACAAACTTTACTCTTATCTTTTGCGAGTTACACGGTGCCAGAGAAGCAAAGTTGTCAACCACGACTTTTGTCCTCGACCTTTAGATAGTCTTTTAGGTATCCTGAGCCCACGCCATGGATTGCTTGGAAGATAAGGACCGAAATCTTGAACTTGATTTGAAATTCTGTGGGAAGCTAGTTTAGAGAGCAGAGGACAGGTTTGATATGCTTACTACATGTTCTTGAGTGCCATCTAGAAACAAACACTTTAACTATATACACAGATATAGACAGAGCACTCTAGTAACAACGCCAAAAAGTAGTATCGCTGTCTAGATCTGACAGTAGCAGAGAAGGTGGGTGTTTGGGTTTTTTTTAAACTTTCTCTACTCCCAGCAGAAAATGTGCTAATTTTAAAGGAAAGTTGCTAGTGCATAGATACCCATCATGCTTCCTTGTGGTCACACTGGTTTTTACTTCCTACTTTAAAAAAGCCAAATTGGGGCTATTGTGAACTACCAATTAAATAACTTGAATAGAAGGAGAAAGCATAAAGGCCTAAAAGACCACGGGGTGGAAAGTCCTATTGAAAATTCCAGTTGGAAGGCAGTTCCTCTTTTAAAGGCAAAGCATCAGATGAGGAAGAATAATGTCATTTATAGTATCTTTCAACAAATATGCCTATTGGACCATTGCAGGGCCTGGTTATACTCTTAGCCACACAGGTATGAGTCTGGAGTAACTCCATTAAAAGTCACTGGAGTTTCACTGGTGTAAAAGCAGCATGAGATCAGAATCAGGCCCTAAGACTACAATTCCATTTTACAAGTCTAAAGTTATCAATCAACTAAATTGTAACCTCCTGTAGGTTAAATTCTTACCTGAACCTCTTCAGTTTTGAATACAAATTTCTGTAATTTTTGACTAGCGATGATTTCAAGCTATACCTTTTACATCAGGATCCAGAGTTCCAGCACCTCCTAAGTTCAGGGCTCCTCTGCTCTGAGCCCAAAGCTTAGATTCAGGAGTTTGGTTTAGACCCAAGTTTGACTTGATAAGGGTGGCCCTTTAAAGAGTGTGGGGCCCAGGCTCCCCTCTGATGGGTCAGTGACCTTCCTAGCTGATCTTGATCATCTAGAAGTCAGATGGGCTGTTTAATTATTAGGCCCATCTGGGAAGTGGTCATGAGATGCTTACAAAAAGGGTTAAGGGGCGGGGGGGAGGTGAATTGTGGAGAGGAGTTGCTGCTTGTTTGAGTGCTCTCATTACATGAGCTACATTACATGGAGAAGGAGAGGGCTGTAGAGTGAAAGGCCTCTGAGGTCCACAAAACTGCTTTGATTGTGAGTTCTGTATTACCTTGTGAGTTTTTGTTTGAACTAATAAAAATGTGTCCTGGAAGAAAGGCCTGAAAGACTGGGTGTGGTAGTGAGACCTTCATGGTCTGGGTAGACAGGCCAGCTGCCTGCAACACATCAGAGAGATTCCAGATGTGCTGCTCTAGCTCTAAACTAATGAGACAGACTTAACCTAAAGAGGGGACTGTCCAGCTCTTCACTTGTATAACTAGGAAGAGGAAATGACAATGGGTAGACTTACAAACTAGTTTAAAAGCAGGAAAACCAATGAGGTAAGGGGCTTCTCTGTAACTTTTATTTTTATATATATTTATATATATAAATTGTGACTAATTTTTTTTAGTTGATCATGTGAGTTAATGGTGATTAATTGACTGCCCTTTATATATATATATATATATATATATATATATTAGGGCTGTTGATTAATTGCACTGTTAAATAGAATACCAACTGAAATTTATTCAACATTTTGGATGTTTTTCTACATTTTCATATGTATTGCATTCTATGTTGTAATTGAAATCAAAGTGTATATTATTGTTTATTGCAAATATTTGCATTGTAAAAATGATAAACAAAAGAGATAGTATTTTTTTCATTTCACTCATACAAGTACTGTAGTGCAATCTCTTTGTTGTGAAAGTGCAACTTACAAATGTAGGGGTTTTTTTTGTTCCATAACTTCACTCAAAAACAAAGCAATGTAAAACTTCAGAGCCTACAAGTCCACACAGCCCTACTTCTTGTTCAGCCAATCACTAAGACAAACAAGTTTGTTTACATTTACAGGAGATAATGTTGCCTGCTTCTTGTTTACAATGTCACCAGAAAGTGAGAACAGGCATTTGCATGGCACTTTTGTAGTCGGCACTGTAAGGTCTTTACGTGCCAGATATGCTAAACATTTGTATGCCCCTTCATGCTTTTGCTGCCATTCCAGAGGACATGCTTTCATACTGATGACGCTTGTTTAAAAAAATGTATTAATTAAATTTGTGACTGAACTCCTTGGGGGAGAATTGTTTGTCCCCTGCTCTGTATTACCTGCATTCTGCCATATATTTCATGTTACAGCAGTCTTGGATGACCCAGCACATGTTCTTCATTTTAACACTTTCACTGCAGATTTGTTAAAATGCAAAGAAGGTACCAATGTGAGATTTCTAAAAATAGCTACAGCACTCAACCCATGGTTTAAGAATCTGAAGTGCCTTCCAAAATCTGAGCAGAATGAGTTGTGGAGCATGCTTTCAGAAGTCTTAAAAGAGCAACACTCTGATGCGGAAACTACAGAACCTGAACCACCAAAAAAGAAAATCAACCTTCTGCTGGTGGCATCTGACTCAACTAATGAAAATGAACATGTCAGTCTGCACTGCTTTGGATTGTTATCAAGCAGAACTCATTATCAGAATGGACGCATGTCCCTGGAATGCTGGCTGAAACATGAAGGGACATGAATCGTTAGCACATCTGGCATGTAAATATCTTGAGATGCCTGCTACAACAGTGCCATGAGAATGCCTGTTCTCACTTTCAGGTGACATTGTAAACAAGAAGCAGACAGCAGTATCTCCTGCAAATATAAACAAACTTGTTTGTCTGAGCGATTGACTGAACAAGCAGTAGGACTGAGTGGACATGCAGGCTCTAAAATTTTACATTGTTTTATTTTTGAATGCAGTTTTTTGTACGTAATTCTACATTAGTAAGTTCAATGTTCATGATAAAGAGATTGCACTACAGTACTTGTATTAGGTGAATTGAAAAATACTATTTCTTTTTTTTACAGTGCAAACACTTGCAATCAAAAATAAATATAAAGTGAGCACTGCACACTTTTTATTCTGTGTTGTAATGGAAATTAATATATTTTAAAATGTAGAAAACATCCAAAAACACACAATAGTATGTATGTGTATACTAGTGTAGATATGTTGCACCCTAGTGATACAAGGCTTTCACCCATGTAGATTATCCTGGTTTCAAACCAGTGTCAGCTATATCTATGCAAGTCACTTTACATGCTGGAGCAGCATGCCCCCTCTTGGTGCTGTACCAGTGCAATCCCTATGTAGCTAGGCCTGTATGTGCAAAAAAAACAATGAACAAAAAACTACTGTAGAGACTCCCATAAGGGACTGAAAGGCGAAACCAAACTGTTATGTGGGATTTGTCCTGTGAGTAAAGTTAATTGTGTGTAAGAGTTTGCAAGATTAGATCCTTAGGGCTTGCTTGTATGGGAAATCTTTACCTGTTATATCCGTGCAGTTAAACCACTAATTATACTGGTATAACTCCCCATGTGGACACTCTTACTCTGATATAAGAGTGGGGTTTTGGGGTTAGATTAAACGCCTTCCAAAACAACAAACTGTCCAAAAAGACATTGGAATAAGGGTGTCAACACAGAGTTAAGTTAATATACTCATCATTGGCAACTGGATATGCATATTGGATTATGGTATATGCGTAAGAGGTGTAATCAGTAGTAAACTATGTAGCTTCAAATTCACACCTGAATTCATAATGGTATAACTTTCCTGTATAAACAAACCCTTAAGTTGTAAACTCTTCAGGGTAGAGTCCTTGTTTGTTGTTCTGAAAAGTGCTAATGGCTGGCAGCAGCTGTTTAAATTAGTGGCTACACTTGCCCAAGTAGTGCTTCATGAGTTAAATTGCCCTTGGAGACAGAAGCAGGGAAAGTGAGCAGTGTGTTGTGGTTGCTATCCTAGCATGCAAGTGTCTGTAGCAAGCTTTGGAAAGGGTTCGCAATGCGTAATGGGGAAGGCACAGCATTACTTGATGCAGATTTCCCAATCCCATTGTTCCCTGGGCATCCTACTAGATTGCCAGCTGTTTTTCAAATGAGGGGGTGGGGAGTGTGACAGATTGTGTGGCGGGGGGGGGGAGAGACAGTGTGTTTTCAGGGGAAGAGTGTGTCACCATGCTATCTTGTAAGTTCAGACAGTGGCAGAGTGAAGGGAGAAGCCCAACATCAGCCTCCACCACCTTTCCTCTCTCTGTCACTCACACACACGTGCATGCACAAATACCTGCCTCTGTGCAGCAGCAGCATTCTACAGTAATGGTTTGCTTTGTGTCCTGGGGCAGATAAGCATGCCGGTTGTCAGAAACAGAGCTTTGAAAGGGGATATCAGCATGCTGGCAGCCAGCTGAAAACAGTGACTAGAGTGGCCACTTGACTTCAGGGGATTATGGGACGTTTCCAGAGGCCAATCACAGCGCAGTAATGCAACGGATCATCCACACTGACATCCCGGTGCTCCAGCTGGAGCACAGCAAGCTCTATGCTTCTTGTGGAGGTGGATTACCAGGAGCGCTCCAGCTGCAGAGTCCAGGCGCTCTACGTGCCTTGCCACTGTGGACACCTCAGGAGTTATGGCACCTGGGGCTGATTTAATGCATTCTAACTTGCACGTGTAGCCAAGCCCTAAGGTTTGGTCTACACGATAAACTTAAATCGATATAACTATGTTGCTCAGGAATGTAAAATCCACACCCCTAAGCGATTCAGCTCCTCCTACCTAACCCCCAATGTAGAAAGCACTATGTCAACAGGGGAGCTTTTCCCCGTCAACATAGCTACTGCTTCGCAGAGGTGGATTAACTATGCCAATGGGAGAAGCGCTCCCATCAGTGAAGTAGAGTCTCCACTGAAGCACTAGTGGCAACATGGTGCAGTAGCACAGCTGTAAGTGTAGACCTGCCATTAGATCCAAAGACAATCCCAAACCTTGTTAAAGCCAATGAGTGGGCCATGCACTCTTTCACACTCATCAGAAGGAGCACTCAAGCCCCTTTATGTAGTAAAAGCAATTGCAGACCACAGGGAAGGAGGCGGGGGACACGGGGCAAGTCAGAATTAAAATGGACCAAGAAGCTTCCCTGGTTCCAACTGCAGAGATTAATTGCAGGCTGTGGGGCTGGGGGAGAAAAGCCAAAAGGAGGAGTTGTAAGGGTGAGTGTGAGAGGAAGCAGAAGGCCTGAGCTGCTTGGGCACAGAACTTGCTAGAGTGGCAGACTTGCAGAAATTGTGGCAGAGAAACAGGCTTTCTGTAGGTGTTTCTGATTACATCAAGAACATTGCTGATTCATGCCACTGATTTGCCCCCCACCCCCATCCTGATGGGAATAATGCTGAAATTCCCTGAATTTTGGCTAACAGTTTAGACCAAACGGGCAACCTTTACTTAAGTGTTCAGAAAGCACCATGTACACAATCGTATATAAATAATAAACACAGTACTGTCATTTATTTCTTCTGAAGTCCCACTGGGTATGCAATTAAGTTTGCAAAAATAAATGTCATTGAAATATTTTTTATTTTTATAGTCTTTCACTCCTTGCATGTACTTAATGAGATTGCATGTCTCCCCTCTACACCAAATGTTTGTTAAACAAAGAATTACAATTAGCCTATTTAGTTCTCATTATTTACGGAGTATTAAATGGTTATAATGGAATAATAAGTGTGATCTTGATTGTAAGGGGTCTGTTATCCCCTGGATAGGATGCGTGTAACTTCTACTAGAGAAAATCTTTTATTTTTTTTAAAAGCTACCAATTTGTCAGAATTTTTTGCCTGAAGCCCCACTTGTCTGATATTACACCAAAAAAGTCTGAGCTCCCCCTTCTGTCCAACAGCAGCAGTGCATGCAGAAGCACAGCTGGGATGATTTTTTTAAGAGGTGCTATACACTCTCAACTTCTCCTGGAGTCAACAGAAAGGCGAGGGTGCTCAGCACCTCTGGAAAAACAAGGGCCATGTGTTCCCAAAGCTGTGAATATCCTCATTAAGCACATCAGGGATCCCAGGAAATAAAGAAAAGGCAGATGTGTTGGTTTCTGCTGCACTATAAAGATGGCAGCAAAAAACTTTTTTAGACATCGTCCAGTAATAATTCTCTATTGAACAATATACAAAACTGTGGAAACTAAAAATGGAAGGGAAAAGATCTGAGGTAATCTAAGGTCTGGTCCAACTCCTACTAACTCTCAGTGGGAGCTGGGAAGCCCCTAGCCCATCCCTCAAGTTGTCTTTAGGAAACCAGGAGAAGGTGGGGAAACAGTTGGCTCTTTGAAATTATTTAAAAGATAAAGCAGATAAGGCAGAATGAGATCCAGTGGCTGGAAGCTAAAGTTAGACAAACTCAAACTGGAAATAAGGCACAATGTTCAAGAGTGAGAAATTAATCATTTACCAAGGGATGTGGTGAATTCACCATCACGTGAAGTCTTCATGTCAAGATTGGATGTCTTTCTGTAAAATGTGCTTTAGATCAACCAGAAGTTATGGGTATGAAGCAGGAATCAGTGGGTGAAATTCTAGGCTGTGTTATAGAGCAAGTTGGACTAGATGATCGTAATGGTCTCTTCTAGATTTAGAACAGGGCTGGGCAAACTATGGCCTGGATCCAGCCCATCAGCCCAGGGACTGCAGAGATGTGGTGCCAGCCGCTTCTGGGAGCAGCGCGGGGCCAGGGCAGGCAGGGAGCCCCACTGCATGACACTGCCACCCTGGAACTGCTCCAGGTAAGCAGTGACAGGCTGGAGCCTGCACCCTGAACCCCTCCTGCACCGCAACCCCCTGCCCTGAGCCTCCTGCCACACTCTGCCTGCACCCCAACCCTCTGCATCCCTCCTGCACCCCAACCCCCTGCCCTGAGCCCCCTGCCACATCCCACACCCTAACCCCCTGCCCTGAGCTCCCTGCCACACCCTGCCTGCACCCCAACCCTCTGCCTCCCTCCTGCACCCCAACCCCCTATCCTGAGCCCCCTCCCGCACTCTGCACCCTCTCCTGCACCCCAACCCTGTTCCCTGAGCCCCTCGTACATCTCACACCCCCTTCTTTGCCCCAACCCTTTGCCCTGAGCCCCTTCTTGCACACCGCACCCCCTCCCACACCCCAATTCCCTGCTCCAGCCCTACATTCATGGCCCTGCATGCAATTTCCCAACCTAGATGTGGCTCTCGGATCAGTTAAAATATTTTTCTGGTGCTAGGTGATTTATTAAGAAAAATCCTAGGAACACTTAACATGCAGATAAACATTACTGACCAAGTTCTGCCCTCAGATACATGTGCACCATTCGTCATGAACTGAAATAATTTGTGGGGTAGTGGTGGCGGGGACTAGATAAAGTACTTGGCACACTACAGAGAGCAATCTTGCACTAGCCAAGCAGTGATGGACTAAGTAGGGGTTAAAAGCAGCTTTCAGTGAAGTCAGTAGGAAAAAATCACATTGATTTAAATGTGAATTGGATCAGATCTTTGGGAACCTATTGGTAAAGTATGAGGCCATTCTTGTTTATTTTTAAATATTTTTATAGCAGATTTAGTCATTCCAAAATGTCCTTTTCTAACAATGATTCTACACTTGGGACTTGTACTCTCCAACCACTTAACCACTATTCAATGCTTCTGTGCTTCATCTCTTAGATCACGGATGATGGAGGGTGAAGATAATTCTAGAGGAAAGCTGATTATACAGTTGCTATTGGTTTCCCCAAACACCATCGAATTCAAAATTTACCAAAGGAAATACTTTTTCACATAATGGGTAATTAAACTGTGGAACTGATTGCCACAGGATTTCACTGAAACCAAGAATTCAGAGGGACTGGGAATTTACATAGTGAATACTAACAAAAAGAGTGTTGGAAGGGAGATAAAACCTCATGTTTCAGATCTGAAGCCATTTTCTAACATCTTCAAGGAGGTAGGGCAGATTATTCCACATGTGCTTACTGTGGAGTTCTTGTACCTTTCTTTGGAGCATCTGGTACCAGCCGCTATCAGATGGACTGCTGATCTGATCTAGTCTGGAGATTCCTATGTCCATCACCGGAACTGGCTCTCTGGACTCATTCCTGCAGTACAAAAGGACAGGAAGGAGGTAAGTGCTAGACGAGTGGCATCGGAAAGTAGAGGCAATTCTCACTAAAATTGTGGTTTACATCTTCCTGAGCCTAAATAAATATGAACTAATTCAGATAAGGGCTGAACAATATTAGAACTGGATCCCAAAGTAAATTGAAGTATAATTCCTTGATACATAAAAATCATGCAGTGCCCACATCTGCACTAAGGATGTGTTTCCTGATGACTCTTTTCACAATACATCACATTTTTTGTGCCTCTGTTCTATATTATAGGACTATATATATTTATTCCAGGAGCTAAGCAGAAGAATAAATTGTCTAGGGAGGTTGTGGAATTTCTAACACTGGAGAGTTTTAAGAGCAGGTTAGACAAACACCTGTCAGGGATGGTCTAGAATTCAGGAGTTCTCAAACAGTGGTTCGGGAACCCAACATGGGTCAGGACCCCATTTTAATGGAGTCACCAGGGTTGACATTAGACTTGCTGGGGCCTGAAGTCCAAGCCTCTCCGTCCAGGGCCAGAGCCGAAGCCTGAGGTCTTCAGCCTGGGTGATGGAGCTCAGGGAGAGGCCCCCACCTAGGGCTGAAACCCTTGAGCTTCTGCTTTGGTCCCCCACCCTGGATGGTGGGTCTTTGGCCCTGATATGGAGTGGTGAGGCTTGGGAAGGCTCAGGCTTCAGTCCCGACCTCCTGGGGTCGTGTAGTAATTTTTCTTGTTAGAAGGGGGTCATAATGCAATGAAGTTTAAGAATCCCTAGTCTAGATAATAATTAATTCGCCATGAGTGCAGGGGACTGGACTAGATGACTTCTTGAGGTCCCTTCCAGCCCTATGATTTATATTCGGCACATGATGGAAAGGATGATCTTGTGGTTAAGGAACAGGACAGAAAACTTGTCTACAAGAACACTTAGTTCATGTCAAGCTGGAGTATGAATCAACCCCACACTAGCCTCCCTCAGATGAACTATCCGGGTGCACCCTGCTGTTAATACAGTTGGTTAATGCACTTTGAGGTACTCCTCTTTCAAAGAGGCCTAATCAAAGTGCATTAACGAACTATGCACTGGACAGTTGGTCCAAGGCAGGCTCATGAGAAGGAGATTCACATCCCTGTTTGCCGTGAACTAAATATGTATGTAGACAAGGAGGACATGAGTTCTATTTCCAGCCCTGTTGGATATTTGCTCCATGACCCGAGGATGAGTCATTTCCAATCTGAGCTTTCCGCAATTCAGAGTTTTGGCTTTTCTCTGCTAATAACATACAATGAGGTGAAACTGTTAAAAGAGAAAAGTCATAGAACGACTAGAACCAAAATTCCCCATCCATACACTTCTGAACTTCGTGACATTTTGGATCTGGATCCAGATTTAGTGTCTCAGTCCCATCTCTACTGAGCATCAGGAACAACATTGTAGCAATAACATGAATTTGGCTGTGGAATAGTCTCTCCAGGGAGGTGGTAGAAGCCCCACCACTTTAAAAGAGAGACTGGAAAAAGCAATACAAAGATATGTTCTAAGGAGAAATTCTGCACCAGGAGGCTGAGCCTGAAGTGAAGACAAGTGAATAGATAACCTTGTGACTTTGGCATCTACCCCAGCAGCACCATTTGCCTATCTGGCTGTCTAGTCCTGTGCAATGATAAATAGCTCCACCAGAGGTCAGTAGCTGACTTATTTTGCTCCTAATGTGGTTCCTTTTCTTTTCGAATGCTTTGGAAATTAAATGAGAGCCAAATCTCTCACTCTTCCCATGCCAGGCGGTCCTATTTAGGAGGGACACCCATTTATTTTTTAATATTTATGCTTTCATAGTTTCTTAATGTTTAATATTACCACCCATCACCATCATGTCTGAGCACATCACTGTCTCTCCAAAAAGGTCCCACACTACTCCAAAGTATTTCACTTAGACACAATGGATTAAGCAAAACTCCTAGACGCAAACTCCACAAACTTCCATGAGGGAGGGGATTGGGATTGGAACCAGGATCAAGATCTGAATTTCAGAGCAGGGCCACAGCTCTACAATGGGAGTTCAGATCTGGATCAGAACTAAGCTATGAACTCCTAATTCATTTCAATGGAATTAAAAAAAAAAAAGTGTTCCTGTTTCTTCACTTCATGCCCTTGTCCCTAACTTCCCCTGTTTAACGCATCCAAATATTGTCAGGTACCTTATGGAACTGGTAATATCAAGGATCAGTTACAGAGGAAATGTCATGAGGGCTTTTGATTTTTAGTAACCAAGCTGCTTTATATCTTAGGAGACAGGGTAGGGCTGAGATGCCAGCTTCCACTGGCTGCACTGCCAACTCTTGTGACGTTTAGCATGAGTCTCGTGGTGTCAGGCATCTTTCTGAAAGCTGCGACTCCTGGAGTGACATTACTACACGAGCATCTTAGCTATCATTTTAAAAATACAACACAAGTGATTTCTAGCCCTTATGGTTGTGGAGGAAAGCTAGAAAATGTAAATCCTAAAGGCTTAAAAATCAGAAGGCAAATAAAAGGACCCAAAATGTATTGTCTTAAAGCCAGTCTCATGACTTTTGGGAGCCTGACTCATGATTTTGAGTGCTTCAGGTTGGCAAGACTGCAGGGGGTGTCTAAATAAACTTTTTTAAATGTCCAGTTAATTTATTAACAATTGACTCAAGGTAATTAACATGTTTGTAGAGGCTGGTTAATAATTATCAATCAATTAACTCAATGCTAAGAACTGGGCATTCTTGGGGCATGTCTATATTGCAATTAAAAACCTGCAGCTGTTCCATGCCAACTGACTGGCTCACAGGGCTTGGGCTGCGGGCTATTTAATTACAGTGTTGATTTTCAAAGTTTTAGGCTGCAGCCCAAGCTCTGGGACCTCCCCACCTCTTTGAGTCCTAGAACCTGGGCCCCCGCCTGATCTAAGAAGTCTACGCTGTAATTAAATAGCCCCACAGCCCAAGCCCTATGAGCCTGAGTCAGCTGGCATGGGCGAGCCATGGGTGTCTAATTGCAATGTAGACATACCCTTGGACAAGGCAAGGGGGGAACCTAGGGTTTACCACTAACACAGGGTAAAACTACCACTGCCTTGTTCACCCTGGTAATTTACCATGTGCCAGTTATCGTGTTAGCTAAAACATGATAAAAAAAAACACTGTTTTGACTTGTGAAGACAAAGCCCAGGTGTAGACAAGCCTAGTGAAGCCTCATTTAAATACTGTAAGTGAAACCTTTTCTCCACTGAAGTCTAGGGAAAAACTCCCATTGATTTCTAGGGGGCTAGGATTTCACCCTGTGCATCCAACTTGCCTTCAGCAATTTGAGGAGTTACTTTGCATGGAGTTTAGACACAGGCCCCCAGATTGGGTATGTCTACGCTGCAATTAAAAACCCATAGCTGGCCTATACCAGCTGACTTGGGCTTGCAGGGTTGGGCTTAGTGGACTGTTGAACAGCAGTGCAGACATTTGGGCTCAGGCTGGAGCCCAGCTCTAGGACCCTGCAAGGTGGGCATGCATGCTGGCTGTGGTCATGGGTGTAATTTGGGTGACATGGGAGGTGTTGCCCACCCAAACTGCAAGCCTTGGGCAGGCATGGAATTTCCCCCCTCCCCATCACATGTGGCCTCATTGGCCTGGCTGGAGCTCCACCCACCCACAAATATAGAAGCCAAATTACACCTGTGGCTATGATCCCTTTGCTCTTTGCGCTTTCACAGGGAAGCAAGGAAGAGCTCACTGGAGCCAGCCGTCCCAGAGCAGAAAGGTGGTGTTTATGTTACAAGGAAGGGAGGCAAATCCCCACCTGACTTTAAAAGTTTCCCCTCTCTATTATTTTTGAAAATATTCCCTGCCAAGCAAGGGAGCTGTCACTCTGGCCCGCAGCTACAAGGAGAGTCAGTTACCCTTTCCACTCCACCAGGAAACAAACCTAACACAGGCAGGGTTCAAATGAGAATCACCTTTCTCCCCTCCAGCAGTAACTTTGCCACTTATGTGTGTTCTGTTGCTGACGTAACATCATGTGCCTAAAACAAGAGTAGATTTGTCCTTCTTTTGCTATAAGGCTTGTGGAAGATGTTTATTTTTCCTTAAAAGCAGCTAATAAAATGACAGTATTTAAAAACGGGAAAAGAAAAGAAAACTGCAGGCACCAGAGACCTGAATTCACCCATGCTCCTCAGCCACTAGGTGTCAATCTTGTCTGCAGATGCCGAGTTTGCTATTGGCCATTTTTAAATCCTGAATTTATTAATAAATTCTGTAACTTTACCAGATGAAGGTAACATCAATGTTTTTAAGACTCTCCTAGGTCTGAATGTTAAACCACCAACCGTCTAAATGTAGTGGTGTTTGGCTCTAGTGTTTTAATCTAGCCCATTATTTGCTATATACATGCAACATATTATTAATACAATATTATTATTCATTAATATAGAAACAGCTTGAAAATTGAGATCTGGATTTGGACTTTGAGCTTAACATCCCCTCCAAATCCTGAAGGTCTTTGAATCCAGGGTTTTAGCTTGAGTCTATCTCTATTCTGCCAAAGAAACCCTGGCTCTTGCAAGTCGTTCCTGCTCTGCTGATGTGAAACAATAACGTGATTCAGCAGATAAGGCTATAAAATATGCCAGTCTTTGGTGACAAGGGAATTCATCTCTCACAGAAAACCAAGGAAATAAATGCTGCAAACTTTGGCATAATTTTAGAGAATCGTTCATTCACTTGTTCTATGTCTCAATGGGTGTCTTTGTGCTTTCTTCTTGTGTTTCCAGAATTGCAACTTTTTCTTGACTTCCCATCACATAATTTTCTGCTAATTCTGTTTTTTACTGTCGTTCAAACATCTTTGAAGATACCAAATCCAATTTATCATCAAATGAATCAAATCAAAATTTCAAGCCTTTAATGGAAGAAACAGAATAATTTCTAACAAAATCTGAGAAACCAGTTGTGTTGAATAAGAAAGCTTATCAGCAATTGAACAGCTAATAAAAACAAAATAATTCTTGATCCACAAAGTAGAGACTTTAACTCTAACTCATAAGGCCCCCTCCTGCAAACACTTAAATGTATCAGCTACATGGGGGAATCTTAGTTAGTGCATATGCTTTAGTGATAGGGTCCAGTATTGCTATTCAGAAGGCTGGACTTGTATTAGAAGTTAAAGGGCTCCAATTCTGCAATGGATCAAAAGGACCCCATTTCTGCAAAGAGTACCATCATACCAGAACCCTGGACCCATGCGGAGTCTCATTGGCTTTAATGGGGCTCCATTTAGGTGCAGGGATCCACTTTCATGGTTCTTTTTGCAGGAGACGAAGAGAAGAGTGAGGGGGGATTTGATAGCAGCCTTCAATGACCTGAAGGGGGGTTCCAAAGAGGATGGAGCTCGGCTGTTCTCAGTGGTGGCAGATGACAGAACAAGAAGCAATGGTCTCAAGTTGCAGTGGGGGAGGTCTAGGTTGGATATTAGGAAACACTATCTCACTAGGAGAGTGGTGAAGCACTGGAATGGGTTACCTAGGGAGGTGATGGAATCTCCATTGTTAGAGGTTTTTAAGGCCCGGCTTGACAAAGCCCTGGCTGGGATGATTTAGTTGGGGATTGGTCCTGCTTTGAGCAGGGGGTTGGACTAGATGACCTCCTGAGGTCTCTTCCAACACTAATCATCTATGATTCTATGACTGGAGCCCACGTATGGATTTTGGGATTAATTCTGGATAATCATCCAAAATATAGGATTCTGTAATACTCTGGATATACCCCCCTCAAAATTCCCGATGAGGACTTTGGAGTAAACAAAGAAGGGTGTTCTACAGATAATGCATCTCAGTTTTTGCTCTCAACCCTGTGAATGCTGCAACATGAGTTCAGTTGTTTCACTGTATTACCCATGAAATGAGAACATGATCAGTAAAGCTCTGCACTAGAGCGTCTCAGTGCCTTGATTCTACATACCTCCCCATGACAGGGAACACAGGGAATGCTTCTCCAAAGCATACCTGAACCTTTTGAACCTGTAAACTTGTACAAATTGTGTCTCATGAAATTTCTAGCATATCTGCTTGTGAATTGGCCAGAAATGTTGCTACAAGCTGATTTTTTTGCGAGACTTTGGTACATAAATACGTAACAAACTTGTCTTCAAGAGATTTCAGGGCTTTAGAATTATTTCCACTTGTTTGTCACAGAAAGATCAATTACAGTATATTTATATCGTCATATCTCCTTCAAATCAGACTGACGAATGAAAGGAAGATAAATTGCATATTAGAAGCTAACTTCAGAGTTGGTATAATTACCGGTGCACTATCCTAGGAACTGCATAGAAAGCCTATGACAATATTCACAGCATCCAGAAGTCTTATCTTACTAATGTTTTATAGTAGGTCTTTTGTTCTGACTAAAGGTTTGATCCTGAAGGATGCTGAGTACCCCCTGAGGAGTGCTGAAAGCCTTTAACTCCTGCTGATGTTGAAGGAAACTGATGACGGGTGCTCTGTAGTTGGCAGGACTGGGCCCCTAATGATGTTTAACAGTGTGTATGGCACCAACAAGATCCTTTGCTTTAGCTTTCCAAAGCCTGAGTGATTTATGGACAGGAGCTCGGTCTATAGCATATTAATAATTGATGCTGCTCTTTTGATATGCACTCTCACAAATGATGATGTGAGTTTAAAATAGGCCTGACGTTTTTTGGTTATATTTCTACTCTGGATGAGGAAAGAAATCTGCAGTCTTTTCCACTGTGCAGTAAAATATAATTCTGTCCAATCAAAAAGGGATGCTAGTCCCCTTTCATAATCATACGACTCTCTAAAAAATGAAGGGCTCTCCCTCCTTTTGAACAGATTGCTAGGATGGGTCCCAGGCAAATCTGCAGATATTCTCACCCCATTCAACATGGCTAGTGTGGATAAAGGGGGACCTTGGTGGTGCTTGGATTGGCTCAAAACAACCAGTGTAACTTTGTCCCTGTTAAAGCCATGGGCCATGTCTACACTATGGGCACAATGCCACGGTAGTGCCCATAATGTGAATACTTCCACAAGCAATGGAAGGGGATTTTTCATCAATTGTAGGTAACCCACTTCCTTGAGTGGCAATAGCTAGATCAGTGGAAGAATTCTTCCATGACCTAGACTCATCTGTACTGGGGGTTAGGTTGGCTTCACTTTGGTGCTCATGGGTGTGAATTTGTCACATCCTTGAGCAAGGTAGACCAGGCTTTGGACAGTCCAGTCACAGTGATTAAAGCAGCTTGTAATTAGGTGGCATAACAAGAGCAATTGGGCTCTTTGACTTGGGTATGATAGGGTTGAAGACAAGAGTTAAATAAATGAATGGGAGGGGAAAGTAATGTCTTCCCCTGACGGTTGTTTATTACTTAATTACATTAGTATTTAAATAGCTGGAGCTAATCCTTGAATCATTATAGTGAATAGGCTGGGGAAGGAGTATCATTCACACATTTGCTATTACTATTGTATAGTTACAGACAATTCTCTACAAAGTGAGATAAAAGGTTTGTCCTGGGTTACGTCTACACTATGGGTGCTACAGCAGCTGTGCTACTGTAGTGTAAACACTTTCTACATTGGTGGAAGTGGTTTTTCTGTCAATGTAAGTAATCTACTCTTCCAAGAGGCAGTGGCTAGGTTGACAGAAATTATTTATCACAGAATATCAAGGACCTCAGGAGGTCATCTAGTCCAACCCCCTCTTAAAAGGGGACTAATCCCCAGACAGATTTTTACCCCAGTTCCCTAAATGCCCCCTTCAAGGATTGAACTCACAACCCTGGGTTTAGCAGGCCAATGCTCAAACCACTGAGTAGAATTGTTCCATTGACCTAGCTATGTCTACACTGGGGGTTAGGTCAATCTAACTATGTTGCATAGGGCACAATTTTTCACAGCCCTGAGCAATGTAGCTAGGTCAACCTACATTTTAAGGGTGGACCAGATTTAGATTAGGGAAATTCTCACTGGAGTAACTACATTGATGTAACCGTACTAGTATAAACCCCTAGTGCAACTGATTGTTGTACAGCATGTCTACATTAGGGAAATTTTGACAGGCGCTACTGAATAGAATCATAGGACTGGAAGGGACCTCAAGAGGTCATCTAGTCCAGTCCCCTGCAATCATGGCAGGACTAAATATTATCTAGACCATCCCTGACAGGTGTTTGTCTAACCTGCTCTTAAAAATCTCCAGTGATGGAGAATCCACAGTCTCCCTAGGCTATTTATTCCAGTGCTTAACCACCCCGACAGCCAGGAAGTTTTTCCTAATGTCTAACCTAAACCTCCCTTCTGCAATTTTAAGCCCATTGCTTCTTGTTCTACGTTCAGAGGTTAAGAAGAACAATTTTTCTCCCTCCTCCTTGTAACAATCTTTTATGTACTTGAAAACTGTTATCATGTCCCCTCTCAATATTCTCTTTCCAGACTAAACAAACTGGATTTTTTCAGTCTTCCCTCATCTTTCCTGAAATGTGGTACCCAGAACTGGGCACAATACTCCAGTTGAGGCCTAATGAGCATGGAGTAGAGTAGAGCGGAAGAATTACTTCTCGTGTCTTGCTTACAACAATCCTGCATAGGATGACCAAACAGCAAAAGCGAAAAATCAGGGCAGAGGGTAATAGAAGCCTATATAAGAGAGAGACCCAAAAATTGGGACTTTCCCTATAAAATCGGGACATCTGGTCTCCCTACTCCTGCATTGGTAAATACATGATGTAATTAAATTTTCCTAGTCTAGAGAAGCCCTGGTCATTAAATTTGTGAAGGTTCTTTTCAGCCCAAAAGACTAGACCCTTCATTGTCTTTAAATAAACCTGCAGAAAACAGCAAATACATATTATATAAAAGACCGTGCTCTCCATAATGTGGATTCAGTTTCTCCTGGGTTCCTGGCAATTAAGATTCTGATGTAAGATTGATTGGGAGGTTTTGCAAGTTTTAATAAAAAGTTCTGTATTCACAGGAGCACAAATTGTAACAAAATATCAATTAAAATATTTCATGCATTCATTATTGTTAGTTATACAGCATCCAAAACATAATGTTCTTTTCATAACAAATAATAAGACAGTATATTATCCTTGCCCCAAAGAGTTTACAATCTAATTTTACCTATGAAATAATGCGTAAGAGTGACAGACAATGGAAAGGAAGATGGGGGAACGAGAGACAAATTACTGTAATTAGATAACTCTGTCAATCAATTTTGGTATGTGAACATCTTAGTAGTCCCTTTAAATTTATTTAAATCAGATCTTTAGTGTCTCACATTGGACACTCAAATACTAAGGTACTTTGAATCACTGGCCACTTTCCCCATGTGTAGAGTGGGGGTAATATTTATCTTAACAATGTCTCGAGGTTCAGAAAATGTTTGTAAAGTATAATACTTAGCAAGAAAATACCATAGAAGTTTAAAGCATGGTCCCATTGGAGCCACCAGGGAGGGCCATTGCTCACAAATGTAGGGAGGGACCACCTGAACAGATCAGATTAGCAGTATCCCCCTGGTTTGGCAGTCTGCTTATGCAGGGGTGGCTCTATGTATTTTGCAGCCCCAAACATGGCAGTCAGGCGGCTTTCAGCGGCATGCCTGCGGGATGACCACTGGTAATGTGGACTTGGTGGCATGCCTGTGGGACATCTGTCGCTCTCATGCCTTTGGTGTACCTGCCACCAAATTGCCGCCGAAACCATGGGACCAGTGGACCTCCCTCAGGCATACTGCTGAATGCAGCCTGACTGCTGCCCTCACAGTGACCGGCAGGCCAGCCCCTGCGGCTTGCTGCCCCAGGCATGTGTTTGGTGTACTGGTGCCTGGAGCTCCCCCTGCTGCTATGGCAAATTGGCCATCTCTTCGTGTAGCTGTATGATTTAATCTGAACACAGCATGCTTGGAGTTTGGAATTCCCCTCTATAATGCAGCAAACCTCTCTAAATCTTGTTACTGTTTTTTCTTCACTTCCCTGATTGGTATGACCTGCTAGCCCTGTGGAATTATTTATAATCTTTAAGAAAGTGAGAAAACCAACATCTTGATCCTTATGGTCAATTTCAAGATGCCATGGCATTTTTTCCCAAGTGTGGATGTTAGTTCCAGTGTATGTTAAATGCCAATTTGAATATTTGTATTCTGTCTACCTGGACAAGCTATTCTTTGGGTTCATAGGGGTGAAGTGAAGTATTTTAAGTTGGGGTCCCAGTCTTCTGGATGGAAAGTATGCACTTAAAGTAAATCTTATCTTGAAATCATTTGAACCAGAGTTTCGTTTTGTTTTTGAGTCTCTATCATTCTGTTACAAAGCTTTGTCCCTGACTTCCATGTTGAAGAGCTAAAGTATTATAATTCTAAGAGATTTTTTTTCTACTCTTCTGTAGCGAGGCAGTAGGATACCCCACAGCCCCACTGAGGGACGAACCTCCCCTAGCACCAGCGTGGGTGGAGCTAGTGGTCCTGCGCCTGCCCCCAAGAGGTCATGGCGTAGGACAGGAAGTAGAAAAGCCCCGCTGCAAAGCTCAGTTGAAAGCCAGCCGCGGGAGAGGCCAGATGCCTGTGGCCTAGCTCCGGGTTGGTGAACACTGGCAGGCTGCAGCTGACCCGAGGACTGGCCGGGCCAGCCGCACCTACCCCTCGCCAGCTACCTGGAGGAACCGATGGTGCTGGAAACTGCTGAGGATGCCAGCCAAACCCAGGCACCTTACAAGGGGGAGTCTGGAAGTAGCCCTGGGGCAGCCAACTCTGGCCTGGCCACAGCAGGGCCAGAACCAATGTCAGTGTTTTGCGGTCAGGATCCCCACTGACGCAGCAGCGAGTCTTCTGTCGCTGCTTGGGCCCCAGAGTGGGACACAGTGGAGCGGGTGGGCCTGCGCCCCCCCTGCCACCTCACTCAAGGGTGGCATCTCTGCCTCGCCCCGACGCTCAGAGGGCTGAGCCCTTGACTGTGTGTTTGCTGCCATTCCTAATATCTGATTTGTGTCCATTTATCCTTTTCTGTAGAGAAAAGGATAAATGGACACAAATCAGATATTAGGAATGGCCAATATACAAAAACCCGTAGGGAGAACACCTACCTCCCTGCCACACTATAGCAGACCTTAGGGTGGCCATCCTGCAGCAAAAAAACTTCAGAGCAAGACTTCAGGACAGACTTAGACAACTAAGAGAAACTGTGGCTTCAGTTCATCTGCAAATTTGACACCATCAGCTCAGGATTTAAACAAAGACTGTGAATGGTTGCCAGCTACAAACCAGTTTCTCCTCTCTTGGTTTTCACACCTCAAGTGCTAGAACAGGGCCTCATCCCCCTGATGAACTCACTCGTGTATCTCTAGCTTGCTTGCACATATATACCTGCCCCTGGAAATTTCCACTACATGCATCTGACAAAGTGGGTATTCACCCACGAAAGCTCATGCTCCAAAACGTCTGTTAGTCTATAAGGTGCCACAGGATTCTTTGCAGCCTAACTGTTGTCATGTTTTGTAGGCATCACAGCAAAGGAGAGTACTGAGGAGCGATTTGAAGATGGATGATGAGGTGGCTACATACTACAGCCGTGGATCTCTAGCTTGAGGTGGGCAGTATGTATTATTATATAGCAAAACACAGAGAGGTGGTGCGACACTCTGAAATCAGGTGTGCAGTCACCACCACACCACCTGGTCCTTCCAGAGCCAGAAACACCACTCAGCAGCAGTTCTGATCTTCTCCCAGTCTCTTGTATCAATAACCACTAGAGCAGGGGTCAGCAAACTTTCAGAAGTGGTGTGCCATGTCGTTTATTCACTCTGATTTAAGGTTTTGCGTGCCAGTAATACATTCTAATGTTTTTAGAAGGTTTCTTTCTATAAATCTATAATATATAACTAAACTCTTGTTATATGTAAAGTAAATAAGGTTCTTAAAATGTTTAAGAAGCTTCATTTAAAATTAAACTAAAATGCAGAGCCCCTCGGACTGGTGGCCAGGACCTGGGTAGTGTGAGTACCGCTGAAAATCAGTTTGCGGCCGCCTTTGGCATGCGTGCCATAGGTTGCCTACCCCTGCACTAGACCGAATGTGTCTTCCAGAGCTGGGAACAGAACACTGTCTATTTAGGTATGTGCTAATATGACTCTGTTCTTGTCTGAGCTTTTCATAAGTTTTCAAAAATACAAATAAGTTCATCACTCTTCCCCACCCGCCTTCATCTTAGCCTGTAGGCAAAATAGCCTGATTAATTCAGAGGGGTTATTGCTTGCTTGTTTGTTTGTGTCTGAAAAACTACTTGAGGAGAAGCTAAATTGAAGAAATTTTGGATTAATGCAGAAAGTGGTATTGTTCTGATGTCCTGCTCCAACCAGGAGACTGTACTCTCCCCCCGGAAGGAAGTACTAGTATTATCCATGTACTTTGAAGAAGGGTGACTTTTATTCTCCCTGGTATAGACAGGGAACTGGGATACAGAGGGGTGGAAAGGCTTGCCTAAGGTCAGTGCCAGAGCTAGGAGCACAGCTGCCCTGACATCTCTTCCCCGACACTCACCACTGAGGCCCATGCCCTACACCGTGCCAAGCTAGGAATGGAACCCAGGAGTGCTGATGCCTCAGCCCCCCAGTTCCCACCAAGGGACCCTCTTTCCTAGAAATGAGGCCCTGCTCTGCCCGTTGCACCACATTAGCTCAGAGTTGGGCACCCATGACCCCAAACCTCTCACATGTTACCCCACAAATCTGCCCAGAACCCGCTGGCTAGATGGAGGCAGGGGGCACCACCTACTATGGTCCCTGCATGCTAAAGGAACTACATGTCCCAGCATGCAACGCTCTACGTTGAGTCACTGGGACCCGCGGGACTACGCTTCCCAGCACGCATCACGTCCCGCTGACCCTCGCGGCCCGAGTGTGGCGCGTTGCTCGCTGGGGGCTGTAGTTCCGTTCCCTCCCGCATGGAGTCCCGAGGCTCCTCCCTCCGCTTCCCCCTGCCGGCAGGGTGTCCCGTGCCTCCTTGGAAGACGGAAGCCGAGGAGGAGGGAGAGTCGGAGGAGCGGCGGCAGCGGGATGGGTGACTCCAAAGTGAAGGTGGCGGTGCGGGTGCGTCCCATGAACAGGAGAGGTGAGTTCGGCCCGGCCCGGCCCAGCCGAGGGGGGAAAGGGAGAGAAGTGGGGAGAGACACTGACCGACCGACACTGCTCCCTGCCCCTCGCTGGGGGGAGACACCGACCAACGCCCCCCCGCCCCGAGTGGGGAGAGACACTGACCGACCGACACTGCTCCCTGCCCCTCGCTGGGGGGAGACACCGACAGACCCCCCCCGCCCCCCGAGTGCGGAGACACTGACCGACCGACACTGCTCCCTGCCCCTCGCTGGGGAGAGACACCGACAGACCCCCCGCCCCGAGTGCGGAGACACTGACCGACCACCCCCGCGCCCCGAGTGGGGAGGGACACCGACCGACCGACACTGCTCCCTGCCCCTCGCTGGGGGGAGACACCGACCAACGCCCCCCCGCACCAACAGCCTCCACCATCTGAGGGGGGGAGACATCGACCGACCCCCCCTCTTTCTGGGGGGGGAGAGAGACCGAGACTGGCCAATGCGCCCTACACACCCCTCGCTGGGGCAGGGGAGAGATAGTGACTGATCGACACCCCCTGGGGGGAGAGAGAGAAACACACCCCGGGGAGGGAGACACCGACCCACTCCCTCCGCCTCCCCCACACATACCGATCGCTGATGGCAGAGCGACACCCCCACCTACCCCACCCAGCTCCCTGCAGGGCTGGGGAGAGCGGGAGATGGGGGAGCGACCCCGCCAAGAGAGAGGGTCACCCTTCGCTGAGGAAAGCCCTGCACTGAGCCAAACACTGTGTAGGGGGCAGGGATTTCCTGCCTTTCTCCCCCAGGGAGCCTGGCAGCAGGTAGCACCAGGGTGAGGGAGGAACAGACCCTGTTGTTGTGGAGGTTGAGTGGGGTTAAGCAGCCTCCACAGGGGAGGAGTTACCCTCCCCCCCGACTAATTCACGTCCCCCCCTGTAACTACCCCACATTTCTGTCCTTTATGATTCACATTCCTGCTAAGGTCTCCCCCCTTCATAATCTTCCTCCTTCCTCTCTTCTCTTCCTGTCTCCGTAGAATCCCCCACCTCTTGCACCCATTTTACAATGGGGCTCCTTCCTTGTCTCTTCACTTCCTCCCCACTCAGATTTCTTCCTTCTCTGTCCCCCCCTTCTCCCTCCCTCAGCTTTCCCTTCTCCCTCCCATGAAATGATTCTTCCCCCCACATATGAGAGTGACCCAAAGTGTCCCAGACTATGGGGCATAAGGATAAAAGCAGCTGGAAGAGGAAGGGTGAATTGATGGGTGAATTTTTAAAAATACTACACCCCATAGGCAAATTCCAATTACAGACTAGGTATTTCTCTTTTCTTTTCTTTTACTTTTTTTTTTATGAGAAAAATTCAGTTGCTGCAGCTGTTTGAGAAACAAATTTACAAAAGGAAATATAGCATTTTAAAAAAACCAGGAAATAAATTAAGGAAAAAATATACATGCACACACAATTAGTATCTGAATACAACACTTCTGATGCATCTGAAACTTACTGTAATGAACAATGAGGTAATGCCAAGTTTGTGTACTACTGAGGTGAATGAGGGTTGCACCTCATAATGTTGCAATTGAGGTATGTGTTATGCAATCTTAAAGTCTGACTGTCTTAGGGATCATCCTCTGGTAAGACAAGAGAGTGATTTTTAAAAACCTGTGTTGTAATTTGCATTTAATTTTTAGTAACATTAGTATGAATCTTGGGAGGTCCTTGGGTGTGAAATGAGACATAGCTGAATTCTGTTCAGGGTCATTGCTCGTGACCCCCAAAAGGAGACTTCAAAGTATTATAAACCTGTTCCTGACTGATTGTAGACACTTAACCTTTGAAATATTCTCAGTGTCTGCATACTGTGATTGTCTTTGGACTGTAAATTCCTCAGGGCAGGGAGCTTTCTGCTGTAGAGCTATAAAGTGGCATATAAATCTATCTGTTACACTTCTAGGCATTGTATAAATACGTAGTAATAGGTTCTTTGCAAAAGTAGTACAAGGATCTCTATGCTGAAAAGGTTACCATTTTATCTATGGTACTGTTGGACTCATCGAGCTCCCATTATAGCTAATGGGAGTCGGATTGGGCCCCATATAAATAACTACATCTGCCTCCTTGCAAAACAGGTTTACCACACTAACTTCTTGCACTGAAGTGGATGTTTGAGTAAACATTCATAGGTCCACTTATGTTGCTCGTTTGTTGCATCTTGTCTCAGATTGCATCCCAATACTATAAACAGTTCTGTCTGTAATCTTATTGAGTTCTGTGGAACTGCTCACATGAGTGAGGACCTGATGGTCTTCTGGGCAAGAACCTTATCTTCATTGTTGTGTATTTAGCAACTAACATAATGAAGCCCTCAACCTTTTTGGGGTGCTACCAAAGTATCTAATTATTATTATTATTTTTACTACTATTATTCACAGCTGTTTTCTTCAATTGGCTAGAACTATGTTGGGGTGTCTTGGTTCCAATGTAGTTTTTCACTAAAGAATATTCACAAGCTCTCAATTTCATCATGATGCCAATCAGTAACTTCAAGTGAAGTGACATTTACTTTTATGGTAGCTAGGGTGAGCGCTTTAATTCACTTTATAAAAGTATGTGATGTGATCCAATTAAATGTCAACTGCACTCATAAAAACAGATAAGGGAAATCTAATGGCAGACAATTTGAGCTCTTAAAATTTATTTTTACACTTTTGTCTTCAAGATTATTTTTCATTCCAAATAGCATCGATAGATGCACTAATGTTTGATTCATATATAAGTCCTTTCAGTTATCTAGTGATGTACCATACCTATATATTTGTGTAGAGGGATCTTAACTATAGCATACCCTTGTTCATCTTAACAGCCACCTTAGCTGGAGAAGATGGTTTAGTGATCTCTGCTTCAAGTTTGAAGTACCTAGATTCTTTGGAACCATATGTTTAAATCTCTGTCATGTTAACTCAGACCTTCCTCTTTCTAAGGTAGATAAATTGAGTACCACCCAGCTTGTTGAATGTCAGAACAAGGATTCTTGCATCAGCTTGGATATTAAGGCCGCCTTTTCAAGAGAAGGAATTTTCCTTAGAGCTTGTCTACACTGGCAATTTACAGTGCTGCAACTTTCTCACTCAGGGATGTGAAAAAACATCCCCCTGAGCCTGGCAAGTTTCATCACTGTAAAGCGCCAGTGTAGACAGTGCACCAGCACTGGAAGCCACGCCCCTCATGGAGGTGGGGTATTTTTAGAGCGCTGGGAGAGCTCTGGGAGCGCTCTGCCACAACCACGCAAGCCACATTAAAGCACTGCTGTGGCAGTGTAGACTAGCCCTTGGTGTCCTTGCTGTATATTTTCTACTGTTATGCAATATCCTGTGCACCAACTTTTTGTTGCCCTGCACTGTGGAGGTGGTTGCATTTCCACTATGTTATGAATATATTGTTTGTGAAATGTTCTGGATGGAAGGTGCTACAGAAATATAAAAGATGTATCTGAGAATTTAAGTTTATTATGCATGATTAATCTTATTGTTATAGCATAACTAGTTTCACAAATGAAGTGGTAAATGTCACATCTTGATGACAGTATGTGAAGAATAATGCATTTTACTCTCCATTATCCTTTTAAAAGTGAATGGTTAGAGTATATTAATATTAAACTTTCATAGTGTAAACAATAATAAATCTGAGTATCACTGTGGAAAACTATGCAATGACACATAGATAAAGCATGTGGTTCTAGTTTGTTTCAGCTTGCTTAAAATATAATTGCATAACTGAGAAATGCTTGTAACACCTTGGGTGTGCTTAGTATTTACTCTCAAAGAGGGACAATAATTATGAGTATGGCTCAGAATTTGTCACAGATATTTTTAGTAAAAATTGTGGACAGGTTTCAGTCAATAAACAAAAATTCAGGGAATCTCGTGACTTGCCCTTGATTTTTACTAAAAATATCCCTGACAAAATGTGGAGGTTCCAGCTCCCAAATGGGCTCTGGGGCCCATCCACCCACCACAGCTGGGCCGCTTCGGGGAAGGGGGAGAACCTGACGTCCGCATGGGAGCTCTGGGGTCCCTCTGCTGCCTGGCAGCTAGGAGCTGCTGGGGGCCTGTTGACAGCAGCAGCTGAGAGCTGCGGTGCTGCTTGCTGACAGTTCCAGCCCCGGGCAGAAAATGTTACAGCCGTCTCTGGAAGTCACAGATTCTGTAACTTCTGTGACCTCCTTGACGTAATCGTAGCCTTAATTCTGAGCAATCACAGTTGAGTCAAATGTGTATACTGCAAAGGAAAATAATTTGATAAACTAAGTGAATGTACTCTTAAGCCTAGTTTTGTATGAGATTACCTTGATGTTTTGGCTTTATGTTTACTTGATCATTTTGAAGTCAACAAATGATCAGATATAGTCAAAGTGTAAACTCTGCTAAAACTGGTTTCTGGTTAGCTTGTTTATGGGAGAGTAAACACCATTGCACTAAGATTTGAGTGTAACATTAAAGCAGCCATTACTTCAATGGAGCAGAGAAGTTATGCAGTCTTGCACACTATATACTTCCACCAGAGTACTTGCTGGATCAGAAACTTTCCAGACTAATTAATTTACTTAAAATATTTGTGCAAAGAACAGTATATGGAACAGCAGAAATATCTGTAAAAAAGAATGCACAGCCACATGGAATGCCTTTATGAGGAACATTTGGCAGGCTTTTTTTTCTTGTATATCAGATTGAACAGCAGAAGACAAAAAGAGCACTTCCGATGGGGTTTCAACAACTTGTCATTAATTCTCATGATGTGCATGTGTACTATATGTGCACGAGCATGTCTTTGATTTCTAACTTATCTAGCTGATGTGATCACAATACAGTATTGTGCTCTTCCTGATGCACTCGTACTTATTAAACAATGTATAATTACTGCAAACTGAGAATTTTACAAATTATACTTTCACAATTATATAGCAGAGGAAACTTGAAAGAGGACTGTCTAGAAATAAAGGGATGTTAGGTTGAAGGGACATATCACCTTACATCACACTGCTGTCTGTTTTAAATAACTGTTGTACAAGGAATGCCTACTTTTGCTATAACTTTGCGCAGGTTTTTTTCTTCTTTCTTTGTGTAGTTGACAGTACTTTGTATATATTCAGTTGGTTTTCCCTTTGCGTGGGCCTTTCACGTAGCAAAGGGAAGAAATAATAACTTTTCAGATTTTTCTAAAACAAAAGATGGCAGAGAGCATATGTGGTATCTGAAACTACTTTCATATTTAAAAAAAAAGCAAACTAATTTTTAAGATGATGGTGCTTCTTTAAAATTTTTAAAACTTTTTTTGTGTTATAAAACTTCAAAATTTAAAAAACACATGCTTTCAAAACTCTTCACATTTAATGCTATTTAGATTTATGCATTTTTCTCAGCTTGGACAAACTTTAGTAAACAAAAATCTAACTTCACATTTAGGTTCTCATGCAGTAGCATAATACCACAACATACAGTTGTAAACTCTGCAGAGTAATGTTAATCTGTTTTAAATTGGAAAAAAGAAATTCCACTGGCATTTAAAAAAAGAAATCAGGTAAAACATCTGTTATTCTCAAACTTTGTGAAAGCTTATTTTGAACTTATATATTTCGGGTCAAATTTGACCTGGCAATGTTGCATTTTTAAATAAAAGCTTTAGTTATTTATACAGTTAATACCATTTTCATGTTTCATAGTTTTCATACTTCAGTTATTCAGTGTAAGCCACATAAAATATACCTTTTAGTCATTATAGCCAACAGATTTCATAAAACCTGAAATGGTTGTTTTAAAAGGCAACATAACTCCTCAATCTTGACCAACATTTTGATAAATTGCAGACATACAAGTTTTACTTTAGTATTGCACTTTTCCTTTAGAATTATCACAAAGCACTTCTTGCAAACTGTACATTAGGATCACTTTGTCTACCATTGAACTATAGCCACCTCAGAGGTAGCTATTTAAAAATACCCCACATCAGTATCAGAAATTTCAACATATGCCTGATTTCTTGAGTCCCAGATCCAATCTATAAAGTCTCCTGAAAGTTGTATCTGCCTTAGAACTGGTAAGTTAGGTGTGGGCCTAAAGTTATATTTATCTAAAAAAACTGAGGTGAAATTGGACATGCAGTTCCTTAATTTTCACCCTAAATAAAGAAGTAGAGTTTATATAACCCCAGAAGCTCTTCGGCTAGTCACAGGCTAAAAGCATAAGGCCTGTGTATGGGATCTCTTATCAGACTCACAAGGGTTGCCAGGGGGTTGATGCACTTAGGTGAAGCCCCACTCCAATGCAGCTCCTCAGGGCTTCAGGACCTGGACTCTTCTTCTAATGATTTTAAGAAGATGAGTCTCCCCTCATGCACGCCTTGGAGGAATAAAGAAAAAGGTTGGGAGAGAGGAAATGCCCACCATTTTCCTTCATGCCTCAGTTGCACAGTAGGAATTCATTCATTCAAATGAAGTTAACATACTAGCACGTATGAGTGGTGAGTGCACGTTATCTAACAGTTATTCACATGACTTTGTTAAACACCTGATGCAAGTCCAAAAGGTAAATTTGGATATGTGGCAAAGATATATTTGATTTCTTTTGTTTTCGGAGTAGGTGTCCCAGTTCCCATGCTCTGCAGCTCTGAAATAGGCTTGTGTTACTCTATAGTAAATATTTTCCAAGATGATGAAACTGTTAAATCTCAGATTCTCCAAAAGCAGTCAGCCAATTACTGTATCCTGATAGTATTCTTCTGCCTTTAGTGAAACAAGTGGTTGTTGATTGTGCTTCATCCATTAATGCTGTATCTAGTCCCAGTAGATCTGATAGCATTAATCAGTATTGCCAGTCCCAAGCAGTCAATCAAGAGTCAGTCTTTAAAAAATAATCGTAAGATTGATTTAAAAATCATGAGACTTAAAAAAATTAGTTCTTGCTCTTTGCATTCTGGTGTCTGAGCCTTCACATCCGTCATAGCGTATAGGCTATTTACATATTGTAAACAAAACAGAATTAATGTAATATGAACGTGATCTACTTGAAGGCTGAATTCCAGCCACACTTTTTTAGGGTTAAGGTGTAGGCTATCATACATGCAAGGTAGGTTGGATAGGTAGCCTTAATGGCCTTAATTTCTCCTTCCAACATATCAAATAATGTATAATTGTTTCTCGAGGTCCTGTTTGCCTGTCTAACACATACCAATCTGTCTGCAGGATTTCTAGCAGAGAGGGTGGTTTTACGATATCTTTGTAACTGTCAAAAGGCAGTGTGTGTAATATGTGCCAAACCTGCTGGCAGGTTTTTTTTCTTTCCTTTTTCCTGAGGACTCGTGGTTTTGAGGAGCTATCCCATCTTCCTTACAAACTTGCTGAATGTACTTCCCAAACAGATCTCTCTAAATTTCACTGAGACCCCGAGCGGGTGGGGAGCCCCAAACAGGAAGCACTTCGTTGCCCTTTAATCTCAGGGGCTAGAGAAGGACTCTTGGCTCCGAACACAACATTGATAGACCTACTGTCCAAGGCTGGGTTGAACATAAGTCATCTCTTGTTCCACTTTGTGCTTTACACTAGAAATGTAAATATTTTTTGTAATTGTGAGGAATAAGCTGCTTATTAAAAATCTTGAAATGCAATTACTAGCCAACAAGACCAAGAAAATTTGGCATGTCATGGCTGGAGAGCATAAATATAAACTCAGTTAAACTGACAGTACTGTATAATAATGATAGGCAAGCTGATTGTCAGTATGTGGAGGAAGAAGTCAAAACTAATATTAGAAGAGCTTCAGAAATTTGCCTGGTTGAAAATTTTTCAGAACAAAACTATTTGTCTGCTCTTTACTGGTCTTTATATAATGCATTCGACAGGAACAATTATATGTTTGGGTCACATTAGATTAATTGCAACTAGCGCTCTTCAAACAAATAAAATCTGGTTCTTGCACCCTTGCACCTTGGCTTTCTATTTTGCGCTTATTCATAGGATGACAAAGACATAGGTCATTCTCACACACACATGCATAGGGTTGTTTTTTAACCTTTTTTTGATAAAGTAAAAAACAAATCTGTTTATAGATGGCTACATGGAAAATGAAAGAAACCTGCTTCTACTGTGTTACTTTTGTAGTGCCCAGAAGTGCTAGGTATTTCACAGAATAAAGTGAAACACATGGTCCTTGCCTCAAAGAGTTTACAGTCTAAATTTGAGATGTTATGCTAAGAGTGGAGGTGGGGATGAGGATAACAATAAACATGGTTAGTCAGTTTAGGCATGAACACATCTTGGTGACTCAAATAAGGTTTTTTAGCATGTAAAAGTGAGGATATTCTGTTCAGGTTCAGCTTTCATCATCATAGTATCTGAGCATTTTTCAGAAGTAATTTAAGCAATATGATTAGTATCTGTCTTGAATATAGAAAATATTGGCCTCACGGGAAGGATAGCTCAGTGGTTTGAGCATTGGCCTGCTAAACCCAGGGTTGTGAGTTCAATCCTTGAGGGGCCCGCTTAGGGATCTGGGGCAAAAATCAGTATTCGATCCTGCTAGCAAAGGCAGGGGACTGGACTCAATGACCTTTCAAGGTCCCTTCCAGTTCTAAGAGAGAGGTCTATCTCCAATTATTAAATTAAATACTATTTACTCATTTTGGGCCTTGTAAAAGTGGGTTTTCTTATATATTGTCATAATATTGCTCCTATGTCACCCTATCGACAACTTCACCTGTTGGTTAGTAAGCACTTCAGTCTTGCTTCACTTCTACCAAAAACTTGGTTTAGTACTTGAGGTGGAGAGTATTCCCATACTCTCCTAACCGTTTTATTACCCGCACCAGCTAGTCTATTACTTCCAGGGATGTCACTCCTCTTGTCTCTAGTAGTTGGTCTGGAATCTGCTGGTGTCTCAGTGCTGGCAACTGGCACGAGATCTCTGTGCCACACCAGTGGATGAGTACATAACTGGAAACTTGCCTCATGTTAGGGCCAGCCTGCCCCCGACTAGATATGCGGAACTGTGACAGCAGCAAGGAGAGCTGCCAAGATGGTACTATGCTAATGGTTTCTTCCCTAGAAGAAATCTCATATTGCCTTCAACAAAATTTAAACACTACTTTCATTTTGAAAAGAATAAATGCTTTTAAATCAGACTAAATCAATCACAATAGAAAATCTCTGGCACTGAAGTTTAACACTAGTTCTCTTTTTTTTGTGTGGTTAGTGGGGAGCTTGGTGGCTAGAGGAAGCAATAGTGCATAAAATCTGGTACATTAAGAGTAGCATTTGATGCTTTTTTATTTCTTTATAGAGTTTGATCTGCATACAAAATGTGTGGTGGATGTGGACACAAACAAGGTCATTCTTCACCCTGTAAACACCAAACTTGCAAAGGGAGATGCCAGGTAAGACTTTTAAACTAAGAAGCACTTGTCTAGTACATTAGGTATGGAACTAGCAACTGGGAGAATTTGGTTCTGACATGTGACTTTGGGCACATTTTCTAAATTCTCTGATATAGTTACCCCATCTTTAAAATGCGGCCAATAATGTGTATCTGCCTCAGTAAGGTACTCTTGAGATCTACAGATTTCAAAGTAGCAGCCGTGTTAGTCTGTATCTGCAAAAAGGACAGGAGTACTTGTGGTACCTTAGAAACTAACAAATTTATTAGTCTCTAAGGTGCCACAAGTACTCCTGTTCTTTTTGAGATCTACAGGTGATTCTAGAGTGAATACTTGCTCACCACCCTTCCCTAACTAGTATTTCAACCCATAATGCCGTTAGTTACCTTTTCGTTTATTCATTTCTGTACTCCTGTCTGGGTTGTTTTAGATGTGACAGCTGATTTCAGAGCAGGGCAAAGTCTCCCTCATTTTTGGAAGAAGGAAATTTACTCATATTTTTTCATCCAACTGTGCTTGTCTGGTCAGTGAGGGAAAGGGCGTGTAGGCATATTGGAGAGATCTATAGCTATAGTAGGTGCCTAGATATTGAGAGTATTAGATGCATTAGGAATCCTTAGCATGGAGATGACAGTTGAAGGCAGGGACTAACTTTTGTGTAGAAAATGTCCAAGAGACTGCAAATTTATTAACCCCTAAATGCCAAAGGTCCTGGTGATGTTTGAAGGAGAGAGGGGAGTGACTAGCTTATTTCTTGTTTGCTCTCAGGAGAAGAAAGGAGAAACAGAAAACAAAGTGGGCTGAAAGAAAGAAGGGTGAAGTGTAGAGAGAGACCAGTGAAAATGTACTGAAAACAATACAGCAAAAGAGATGACATTATCCATTATTTAAAAAAAGAGCAAAACCAGGAGTTAGGAAGTATATTGATGCTAGGAAGGTAAGGAAAGAATAACAGGTGAGAATTGTAGTTCTTTACATTTAAAAAACTTACTTAAAGTTGGTTGACAGTGTTAAATACAATGCATAACTACTTTTTTCTTAAAAAATTACAGTGGTTTTGGGAGTGTAGTGGTGCTAATTCATCCTGTCCAGTAGACTTGGTCTTTGGGCTAGATGATGTCATGTAAACTTCTGAAGCCCTAAGTAGCATGTGGAAAAGTGAGGCAAGAGGAGATTAAGGAGACCCTATGCAAACGTCCACTGATGTCAATGAAAAGGCTTCTACTGAAGTCAGTGGAAGCTGGTTCAGGGCTTTTGTGACTTGCCCGAAGTCAAATAGGAAGTCTGGCAGAGCTAAGTATAGAACCTATATTATTTAACTCATGACTCCAGTCCTGGGCTCTAGCCACAAGACCAACTAATTCTGTCTTGAAAGTTGTCTAAACTGTTCATGTCACTGGTAGTGGGCAAGGAACATGTCGTTAAAATACCTGTTGTGGGTGGGGAATTCAGTCATGAGGTGGAAGTGCTTTCGCTTCCCTGGACTGAGTCAGCTCACTAAACAATGGGCAAAGTTCAAATTTGCTAGACTGTTATATTGGGATTACAAGGTGTGTATCCCCTGTGAAAGGAAAACTAGTATTCCTCCCACTTCTGAGTATAGAGACTGAAGGCCTAATTACAAAACTGAGAACCATATAATTGGAGTAAAGCCAGATGGAGGTTGGGGATGTGGAATGCAGTTGCTCATATTCATTGTTGTTTTTTTATGGATTACGTGGCTTCCTCATCCCTGTCCTTTACCTGTGACATTGGCCAGTCTGATTAAAGTTCTGCATTACACATCCCTCCATCCACAAATGTCAGAAAATCTGGTACTGTGGCCAAGTCAACAGGTAAGCATTTTCCATTTCCTAGTTTCCACAGTCTGTGAAATATTACTTTAGGGACAAATACAGTCCTGCATAACTGAAAAGGGTAGCAGAGAGTCAGAGAAATTTGTCTGTGGCACGATGGTTGAGGGAACATATCTGTGTCTAGCAGATTTATGCCAAAACATCTGCACTGTCTCTACATCCTCCCCACACAAATTCCTTGAGGCCAAGCCCATGAGTTTGTGGAAATTCCTCACTACTTTGTTCAAGTTTTAGGTAGAAGATTTCGGGCAGTAACGAAAATTCAGTTGATAAGGTGTCCTAGTTTGGGATAAGGGATCCTGAAGTGAGGTTGTACGTAAACGAGGCAATTTATAATTCAGTTATTAGTAACTCTTGGGATCCTTGTATTCTGTTTTTAAAGGAGGCTTTCTCTCCACTTGCCTTTCACCTGCATTGCAAAATAATCAGCTATAGAGTTTGGAAGGTTTGACTCCCTGTTCTGTTTTATTTTTTATTTTATTTTAAGCATTAAACAGTCCATCAAGTCAACTGTTCTGGTTGCTCTATGGCTTTACTTATGTATGACTGGATGTTCAGTGACTAATCTTTTAATGATACTCGAGATTTGTAAAGCAAAACTTCATAGTTAGGAGTGTTGTTTAAAAGAAAATTTGAAACTCCTGAGTTCTATTCCAACTCTTAATGGATATCTTGAAAACTTGGACTTTAACATCTCTGCTTCTGGTTTTCCCCATCTGGAGGATGGATCTTGTATTTACCTACTTGATGAGAGATGGTGAAAATTAATGAATGCTACTGAAATGATTTGAAAGCCTTAGATGAAGTGTGTCTGACTGTGTGTTTCTGAACAGGTTACACCTTGAAGACACTTATTACCCCTGCTAGCCTTCTTTAACCCAGGAGTGGTCTTACATGGGACAGAGAAATCTAGTCAGTTACTGTATTGAGTAACACTTATTATGGCTTTGCTAGTGTCAGTAATCTGCTCATGTAAAGTAGATCAACTTCAAAATCTACAGAATAACCTCCAAGCTGGTATGCTACAGTACTGGCTCCAATCTTACCTTGGTTTTGGGTGTGTTCTTCCTCCCTTGTAAAGAAGGAAGCTATATTATATATATATATATACATATATACTCCTGTTCCGTAACACTGTCTGCAAATTCCTATCAAGAACAACTTCTCTAAAGCCGCTGTCATAAAAAATGCTTTGCTATAGATCCTTAGAAGTTGATCTTCTGTCTCACTTCTCCCATCTCCACCTCCACACTTACAGCACTGCAGCAGCACAGCTGCAGCACTTCATGAATACGCTACCTCTGCCAACAGGAGAGTTTCTCCCATCAGCATAGGTACTCCACCTCCCTGAGTACCGGTAGCTATGTCAACCAGAGAAGCCTTTCCATTGATATAGCACTGTCTACACTGGGGTTAGGTTCACAGGCGCTGACTCTTGTTTTTGCTGGTGGATTCCCCACCCCAACCCCATCCTGCCACTTAGCCTCTTCCTGCTCCTGCTCTGCCCCCTCCCCCGAGACCCCCCCAAGTGCCTCTGCCACTCGTTCCTCTCTGCTCTCTTCCCTGAGCGCCTCCCACCCACTGTTCGTTCCTTTCCGCCGCCTCCTGCCTTAAGGACGAATGACAGGAGAAGGGGGCAGAGAGGAGTAAATGGCCATGGCCTTGGGGGAAGAGGCACAGCACGGATGGGGCCCAAGGGGAAGAGGTCAAGCAGGGGCGGGGCATCAGGGTGGAGTGTGGGCCAGGCAACGGGCCGGGGGTGCTGAGCACCTCTGATTTTTTATTTTATTTTATTTTTTTTCTGTGGGTGCTTGACCCCTGGGCCACTCACAAAGTTGACGTCTATGGTTATGTTAATATAACTGTGTCACCTGAAAATCGCACCCCCTGAGCGATGTAGTTATACCAAGATAAAGTTCATGGTGTAGACCAAGCCTAATTTTATTTTATGGAGCTGTTTGTGTTCTCTCTGTTGCAGAAGGTCAGAGCTCATATTTCCTCACCAACATAAAATTTTACAGTGCACTGCAAGCATTAGTCAAAAGTTTATTAGTTTTGTGGTTGGCATGGTGAGAGGGTGTGAATTCATTTTGATAAGGGTGAAAAGATAATGTCTGCATAACAACTGGGATGTTTGTAAGAACTAAGTTTTTGAATAACCCATAAATAGGTGGCACTTCCTGAAGCTTCTAAGGCTTCTTGATTCTAGACCTTTTTGGTTTGTTTTGTTTTTTTGTTTAGAAAACATAATATTTAAAAAGACTGAGATTATTTTTTTTAAAAGGCTAGAAATTAACTACTTTTGACCAATTAGGGAAGGAGAGTTTAAATTACAGGGCATAACTATAATTGTGTGTAAATGATAAACTCTTGGTTAATTTGCATAGTGGTCAAACCCAGGGTTATGAACAAAGAATGATGGTTGTAAATTACAGCACTTACTAAATCTGTCCAACAGAAGCCAGCGTTACAAAGAGTATTGTACTTTTTTTTTTTTTTTACCATGTGCCTTTATTAAGCGCTAAAAGTACTTTCAGATACTATGCATGTTCTTTAGTTCCAGTCCCTATTTATGGTTTTATAGTCACATTACCATTTTCAACCCCCCCCCCTTCCCTATTATTGTATGACAGACTGACAAACAAGGGAGCTTCCAGGGTAAATTGTGCAAATGACTGCTTTATGCATTTGATAATTTTTGTATATAAACAAAAAAATACAAACAAAAATGATCTTTTGGCTATATTAATTAGGTATAAAGTGTTCAGTTAGAAGTGTCATTGACGGTGAGCCTCAAATATCTAACAACCTTCAAATATCTAACACTGCTCTTAGTAATAATAAATAATAAATAAATTAATTTAAAAAACCTAAATCATGGTTGATTTGTTTTTAGTGTTCAAAATGACAGCAGAGTATGTTGCTAAGGAAACTGGGTTGTGTAAAGAATTTACACAATTTTCACTATCCCCTGATGATTTTCAGAAAGCTGAAGATGGAATCAGCTGGCATCTTATTCAACTGAGATTTTTTGCATCCTCAGTATACATGTTTGGAACTCATGGGTTACCTCTCCTTTGCTCACTTGATAAGCAGCAGCCCAACCAATTATAAACAAGAATCTTTTAGTGCCTTTATAGGATTCTTCAGCCACTCACCTTCCGTAGGTTTTTCTGAGGCAGATGTGTCCGCCCCTACTGAGACTTTAGCGGGAGATGGCAAACGATTATGGGCTACAACCTTTGCCAGTAGAGATTCTTAACAAGCTCTGCTCTACTCTGAGAGCCATGGAGACATGGCAACTGAATCATTATGGCTACCGCTAACCACAGAGTAATATCCCTTAGGAGATAAATCTTATCTAGGTGAACTTGACAGGGTATTGAGAAAGCAGAACTACTTTCCATGGAGCTCAGCAAACAGCCTAGCTGTTCTAGAGCAGGGTGAATTTTTCATAGACCGCAGATTTGAAATGAGTGGCTGATTTAATAAGTTTGAGATGAAACAGTAGATAATCCAGTACGCTGAACTCTTCAACTCTTTCTCTGTGTTGGGACTGATTTTTTTTTTTTTTTAATGAAGTTAAGAGCTCTTTGTTCCTGTTCCAGAAGAGAGAGAGATGGGGATTTCCCCAGACCTGCTCTTTTCAGGTAATAAAGATGAGATACTGTAAGAGAGTGATGTATCAAAAGACATGGTGCTGGAAAATAATGATCTTTGAGTCCAGACTACTAAATAGCATACAACCAAGAGTTCTAAAGGGACTACAGAGTGATGTGGCTGAACTGCTAACTAAAATATGCAATCTGTAGCATAGTAATTGATTTGAACTTGTCCACAGAATAGCAGATTAAGGAAAACTAGCTGATATAATATTATTTGGATTTAAAAAAAAGCCTGTGGCAAAATCCCTTAAGAAATTAAGTAGTCAAGGGGTGAGAAGTATCACTGTCATGGGTTTAAAAACCAGCTAAGAGATGAGAGAGTAGGAATAAATGGTCAACTTTTTGCCATATTGAATATTGAGATTGGGATGCCCTCAAGACGCTATTGGAACCAGAATTTTACTTTTATAAATTACCTGGAAAACACCTGAATAATGAGATGGCAACATTTGCAAATGAGAAGAAATTATTTAGGCTAGTCGTGCCTAGAGAAAACTGAGGAACTCTAATACATCTACGTGAACAAGATAGCATGATGGCAGATGAAATTTTATGTTGACAAATGCAAAGTAATGTAGTAGTCAGGGAAAAGGACCTGAGAAGTTCAATGAAAACATCTGATCATTGTTTAATGTTGGTTTTAAAGGAGTGTAAATACAGTGCCATTTTATTTTTTAGAAAAAAACAGCAGTTCATCCTAGCGTAAAATAATGAAGTCTTCAGTTCTGGTCACTCAATCTGAAAAACTGAGCAGAAACTGGAGATTTCCAGAGTTGGGATGCTAAAATGATTTGAGACGCATACACGAAGATGAAAAATTTGGGCTGTTTAGAGAGGAGATGGGATGATTTGTAAAATAATGAATGGTGTAGAAAAGGCAAAGTGTTACTTCTTATGTACTCTCATCATATAAGAACAAGAGGTCATTCAGTGAAGTAGTAGAAAGGCAACACAATGCATAATTACTCTGTGGATCTCATTGCTACAATATATCATTAAAGCTTAAAGCTTAATAGGATTTTTCAAAGGATTATCCATTTATATTGATGATGGAAACATACACAGTTACATTAAGTAGGATGACTTTCTTTTAGAAAGCATATTAGCCTCATGATTCAGGGCATAAGCCATGACCCTTGTTTCTTGAGGTTATGCAGAAGCTTCCTTTATTGGGCAGGTTCCATAACTATTCAGTATGTGGTTTCCTGAACTTTACTCTGAAGCATCTGGTACTGAAGGTGGCCAGAGACTGAATATTGGACTAGATGGATCACTTGTCAGATCTGGTCCTGTAATTCTTATGTTGCTATTTGACCTCAAGCCTGCAGGGGAAGGAAACGTTTCTGTGTCTGAAGATGAAAAGAGAATAAGTTACAATTTACAGCCTTTTTCTTTCCCCTTTCCTCCTTGTTGCTAGCTGTTTTACTTTCGCTTCGGACGGCATCAATTCCCAATTGATGTTCTGTGGGTGTAGAAACAGAATTTGTTAGTTAATTGGCTCTGTGCACATCAGTATGCTGTTGAGGAATTTCTTGCCTTATGGATGAATGTTCATATTCACTTCTAATTGTGAGTGGAATTTATGAGTTACATATTCAGTTTAGTCTCACACTAAACAAGTCTTCACACTATGTCTTGTAATATGAAAGCATCCACTAAGGAAGATGGAATGGACATAGCATTTATGAAAAAGTTCCAAAAAATCCTGGACTGTGACTGGTTGGCCTGTTGACAACGAGCTGAGGGGAAGCCCACAGCTCACAAGATCCATATTGGTGTACTGAGCATGTGGAAATACAGCTAACCGGTAATTCTAGTGAGCAAAAAGAGCCTTGTGAGACTGATGTTTCCTGTATTACTAGTTTTGCCTCTGTAGCTCTGTTGCCTGAGTGTTTGAAAACAGTATTTAACAGATGTGTTCAGTAAGATCACCTGGAGATCTTTCTTATGAAATTCTTCCATGCAAACTCTTGCTGACTTTTATAGATCAACTTCCTAAGCAAGCTTAAAGTTTAGCTGTAAAATAGTTCCTCTAACCCAGGCCTTGGTCATTTAAAATTATGACTTAACTATTTGAATGGTTGCACAGATTTTTGGCAAAAATCTTTTGGCAATTACTTTGTCAGTTATTAGTAGGACTTATTGTATTACAAGGCATGTAAGACCTAAATTACGTAGCATATTTCCTGATTTATGCAGTAGAGCTGAACTGTATTTTGTACTCAAAAGGGATCTTTAATTTTACTGAAATAATTCTGACTGTGTGCGTGTGTGTATGTATGTATGATCTCAAATCCTTCAAAAATTCATCAAGAGCTTGTGTGGACTCCTGAGATGCTTTGGCACTCTGCATGGCAGCTGACTACCCATCCTGCATGGAACTTAAGCTGGATAAGTGTGGGGACAGGCAGAGGATTTGAAATACTATCTTGAGGACAGCAGAAGGAGGCTTCCAAGAATATGCAGTTGCCATCTAAGACTCATAAACCACACAGAAGTGGAGGTTCCACTCTTCTGTGGTTTAGGAGTTGAACAGCCTGGGGAGGTGGCTGCTATGTGAAACACATACCATGTGCAGGAATTGGACATTTAGGAGCTGTGTCAGAAAGGAAGGTGGCTGTTGTACAGAAAATGGTAGGTGTCTATACTAAGGAACTGGAAGGTGGCAGTAACATGAGAATTTCTGTGGATTTGTGATATGTGGATTAATGTAGCATCCTGGCAAAAGTGTAAATATGTTCAGCCATTTGGGAGGCTAAAGAACTGCATAATTTCCAGGGCCTTAAGTATTAATTTATGAAACTAGACAAATATGGTCATCACATGACAGCCTATGAGCTGGAGAGCTGTGTCTGGTGTGAGACATAAAACAAGGATTCAGAAATTCCTACAGTTGTCAAATGAAACCTACTATAGTTATTTTAATGTTCCTTTTTATTTTTAGAACAAAAAGTTGAAATGACAGTTAAATGTGTGACTGGAACAAGAATCTTTTGGTTCTGCATTTGAAAGACAACCAGTTTGGGACTGAGAATGTAATCAGGCTGTAAAATAGTTTCATACTAACTCAAGACTAAAAATGAAAATGCAGAAACTAATCAAAAACTCTTGCTATGGAAAAAATGTAATAAAGAGAACCTGTAACTATCCCTGCAGGCTTGTGTGCGTAATAGGGCTATAAAAAGAAACTGCTGTATTTTCTCAAGCAAAACATGAAATAAACTTGGTTAAAAAGTAAAATTTAACTATTACGTAAATGTCTGAAGGATAAATAAGTTCTTCCCATCCCTCTTTCCTCCCCCTAGTTTGGCTCTTTGTTAGTCAATCTCCCCTTCATTGTGACCATCCAAATCAGAGCTATGAAAAGTTTTGTAAATTCTATGCTGTGGCTATAATGTAAGTGAAAACTGTTTTTTAATTAGATCCAGGTCTTGACCACCTCTCAGCTTCCCTGTTTTCAGTGAGAGTTACAGGTGCTGAGCACCACTAAGAATGAGTTCTTGAATATGCCGCTTTTCTTCATGCAGCTCCGTAGCGTGTCACAAGCAAAAGTCTTTGTCACTGAGACTCACAAATAAAATGTATTTTGAAGGCAGATTATAATAGTATAAGTTTGCAGTCTACAGTGGGAGGTGTCATAAACAGATAGCTAAGGGTTAATGTTTCTTTTACCTGTAAAGGGTTAACAAAGGGAACCAAACACCTGACCAGAGGACCAATCAGGAAACCGGATTTTTCAAAG
>NC_133771.1:8313241-8361589 GCF_003597395.2 Chelonoidis abingdonii | reverse complement strand
CAGGTACTCAGAATCCTGATTGGTGGCAGCGAGATAAGATCTAAGCTGGTAATTAAGCTTGGAGGTTCATGCTAAGCACCCAGATTTTGGACGCTAAGGTCCAGATTTGGGACAGAGGCTTTATTACAGGAGGTAAAACAAATTTCTATGTAGTCTTGTTAATCTGTTAAAATCTATAATAACCTATGCTGTTTGCAAAGAAGGGAAGGTAAGGTGGCATCCATATGTGAACAATTATAGTCTGAGAAGTGCAACTCCTACTCTGCATTTTAGATGTTTTTTCTTTTTTCTTACACTACTTTTCAGGATGTTATGGATATCATCAAACCACCTGTAATATGCCTGCAACCTTAAGTTCTCCTTACATAAAGGTGTGTTTGTTTTTTACAGGATATGTAATACAGCTTCAAGTTATGGAATATCTTTTAACATTGTTGACCTACTTGCAAACTGTCTTCTGCTTTCTATGGCCTGGTGGTGTTAGTTGTTAAGCAGCTTGCTGTTCAGGCAAATGTCTCTCAATAGTTGGAGAAGTTTTTTAATTGAGGAACAAGTCTACTTGTAGATGACATGCAAGAAGTATATCGTTCGTAGGCCAGTCGCAGTGCAAACTGACAATAGTAAAGATAAATCATAAATGATGATTCAGCAAACAAACAGGAGTCTTTATATATGGCATATGAAAGCTGGAAAAATCATCTACATGGAAATATTCAAATGAGAGTCAGGTTTTTATGTCAACATAGCAATTTACAAAGAACTGCCACAGCTTTTTTTTCCTTCGGAAAAGTTAGTCTACATCAAAAGCTTAGTATGCCAGGCCATGGATTTCCTTTTAAGGCTGTAAATGTAATACAGATACAGTCATCTTGGTATCTTAACATGTTTTAATTTGCCATTTCCTTCAATAGTTTCATTTAATTAATATCACTGTCCTGAAGTCCAAGCAAAATGTGTGAAATTCTGGTTTCATTTGTCAGTTTGTTGCAGTGAAGGTAAAGTGCCTTTAAAGGAATCCACATATTTCTAAATAAGAAAAGAATGAAAATGTTCCAGCTTGACTATGGACCAATTACTACTCTCTGGTAACTGTTTTCCAACTAGTTATGCACCCACCTTATAGTAGCTCCATCTAGTATACATTTCCCTGTTTTGTTTATGAGAAGGTCATGTGAGACACTATCAGAAGTCTTACTACAGTCAAGATATACCACATCTGCCACTTCCCCTCCTCATCCACAAGACTTGTTACCCTGTTGAGAGTGGTGGTCGCAGTCCTCCCAGCCTTGGAGATACAGAGCTTCTCCTCCACCTTTGGGGGCAATTCCTCATCCCCTCTTGCAATGGCAGCATAATGGTTCTCCATCACTGTGGTGGTTGTGTTAAGAGCAGGGGTGGAGCACTGCCTGCTACTAGAGGTAAGTAGCAGCCAGTGTCCTCCCTGTGACTAAGTTGCATTCTCCTCCCCCAGTGGTGTGAGAGCAGGCCTCTCTGGGTGGATATTTTCCTTAACCTTGGAGGTCTCCATATGACATGGGCACAGATGCTTATCAACCTAGCCATCTCCTCCTGTTGCTTTCCCACCTGTTTCCTGAGAGATTCCACCAGCAGACTCCTTTCACATTGGATAGTCTCCCCAGCTTGGCTTTCTACGAAGGCAAATACAGGTCACAGTATGTGCAAATCCACGTCTGGGTAGAGGCATCCATGGTCAGGTTCTCTGTCTGGATACAGGTGCAGGTGGAGGAGACAGGAGCAGCACTGGCACTGTTTATGCAGCCTTTCGTAACCATAGTCATTATATTACGTCTCCCTCCTACAAACTTCCTCTCCAACTTCCCTGTTTGCTAGTTCCTTCGGTCGCTTAGCCTCTGGCTTTTAATCTCTTCTCTTCTAGGTCAACCCTACCCACTTGTTAATCATACAGGTGATCACAAGGCTGATTGAGGATGACAAAGAGAACAAAGGCTCAAAAAATATCCAGACACGCAATCACAAGTGACACTGTGACTTTAACCTAAAAGACAGAGAACCAAACAAGCTCACTCACCTCGAGATTAGTACTCACACCTTGCTCAGAAGGGAGTTGTCCTTCTCTCCCTCTCAAACTTCTCTGTATGCTAACATGACCAATAATTGTAGTTAAAGAAGCTTTGTGCATTCTTATGGGGGTTCATAGCTTTTTGGTGAGGAAGGACTGAAGTGTACACGTTGAAATATTGTATATAGTCTTCTAAATATTATTCCATACCTGCTGTGGAAAGGAAAGTGCCTATGATTGTAGGCTCATTAAGGGATATTGAGTCAGAGATGAATTTCATATACACCTCTACCCCGTTATAATGCCACCCAATATAACACAAATTTGGATATAACACGGTAAAGCCACGCTCCGGGGGAGTGGGGCTGTGCGCTTCGTGGGGGTGGGGCTGCGTGCTCCAGCGGATCAAATCAAGTTCAATATAATGCTGTTTCACTTATAATATGGTAAGACTTTTTGGCTCCCAAGGACAGTGTTATATCAAGGTAGAGGTGTATGTTAATGTGGGGGTGTCTTCATTGTTCTGAGGAATTTTAAACTTGGCACACAATATAGTTTAGAATTTGTAACTCATAATTTGAGGTGTTTGGAAGATTCCTGGGGAGGTAATAATTTTATAGCTCTCAAAAGTTAAATTGTCTCTTCCAATTTAATCTTTGATGTACTTAATTGTCCATTACATCCAGACAGCCCAAGTAAGGGTCATTGATCTGATTCTGCCGTCACTTACACAAATGTAAAGTTGGTGGAAAACAGATTTGAGATCAGAACTGGGGACTTTTATTTCCAACCCTTAACTATATAGGGAAGATCTTAATTAATGGGAATCTTGAGTGAGTAAGGTACTCTTCTTAGTTTTGTTGTTCTAGCTTTGTCAATCAGGGCTTTGGAGCTGTGCTCCAGCTCCAGGCAAAAACCTGCAACTCCACTGCTCCGGAACTGCTCCACGCTTCACTCCGGGCTTCTCTCCAAAGCCCTATTGTCAGTGACCCTTAAGCAAAAGACAGAGGAAAAGACCATTTTCTCTCTTCCCTGCCTACATAATCCAGCATTTTATAGGTGTTTTTGTTGTTTTTATAAGCCTGTTATACAGGAATGCAATATCTGCTGTTAATTGTTCAAAAAGCAGCACCCTTTCCTCTGAGCTGGAATATCTGTCCTCACAGTGGAAAAAACAGTAAGGTTTGCCACTTCGTGGCACTCTTCTTTTTAAAGGACACACTACAGTTCTTAAATTGATGGTTTAAAAACATACTTTACCTGCTGCAACTGAGATTATTACAACTGAAAATTTGTAATCCAGTTTTTGTCGCTTTCATCTAGTTTTATTGGCATCCCTTCAGCATGGACAATAAAAACAGATTGGCCATATTAGCTTTGTTTCTTGTACACTAGTATTGTTTCTTGTGCATTGAGAATTTACACGCAGTGCTGGGGAAATGTTTAAAATCAAAACAATGTTATTTTACATTACATGATTAAAAATCATAAACTGTCTTTTTAGGGCATGAACTGCTGGAAAAAAAATGTAAACATTAGCCCATAGGTGAGTGTCCCTTTGAGAAGTGGTGATGGTGAAGGAACTAGAGCAAGCCACGGTCTTCCCTTTTATTCATTCAGCTATGATTTTGTATGTTTTTGAAAAACAAGTCACCACTGTTGTGGTGGAGGCACTGACCCTCTTGGTAAATCTGGATTCAGTTCATAACTCTTCCACAGATTTCCTGTTTGACATTGGGGAAGTCACTTAATCTTTCTGACTATATCTACACTGTTGCTGGGAGTGAGATTCCCAGTGCAGGTAGACAGACTCAAACTAGTGGGGCTTGAGCAAGTGTGCTAAAATTAGCGATGTAGGTATTGTGGCTCAGGCAGCAACTCAGGTTCTCAAGCCCATCTGGTCCCCTGGGTTTCAGCTTGGATGGCTAGCCCAAGTCTCTGCTGGAGCCACAATGTCCACACTAGTATTTTTGGCATGCTAGTGTCAATCTGTATACCTGCAAGGCTCATTCCCAACTGTGTATCCTCTGTGCTTCAGTTCCCCATCTGGGAAATGAGTCTAATGTGGTTTTTTTTCTCTCTCTCATTCTTTGTCTTGCCTCTTTAGATTGTAAGCTTTTTGAGGCAGGAAGTATCTTAAACACCTAGCACAATGAGACTCTAACCTCATTTGGGAGCCTGTATTTGTATTATGTTAGCATCTAAATAATAATCACAGGAACCAGTTATGATGATATTGATATAATCTGGGACCATATAGAACATGGTTGCAACCAAGGTCCTGTAGTGGCACCAAATCTTATGTAAAGGGGGTCATATAAGGTATGTAAGACCAGGTTATGGGTTGCTGGTTATGATTATGCTGTCTGTATGTCTGTATCATTTTGTAGTTGAAGTTATGAGTATTGGATCTATACTGTCTGTATTTCAAATTTGTGCTGTGTTTCTGGGAAAAATCCCAGACAAGTTGGTGTTAGCTCTGCCTAGCCTGCTTGATGGCCCATTAAGGACCATCAGCTACACAATTGACCCATTGAGAGAGGGCAGATACGCCTTGTAACTCAGCAGGGTGTGCAGGGACTTGCCCATGTGACTCCAGACTCCATTTTGCTGTAATTTTCCACAGTAAGAACAAAGAGGTGTTCTTACACCTGGAAGAGCCTATATAAGGCTGATGCCTCATCTCCATCTTGTCTTCAATCCTGCTTCTTACCTCTGGAGGGACTTTGCTACAAACTGAAGCTCTGCACAAAGGACTGAATGACCCATCCCAGCGGGGGATGTTCTCCAGAGACTGGATTTAAACCTGCAGTTTACTTCATCACTGCTACAAGCCTGAACCAAGAACTTTGCCATTACTGTATGTAATTGATTCCATTTAACCAATTCTAGCTCTCATCTATATCTTTTTCCTTTTATGAATAAACCTTTAGATTTTAGATTCTAAAGGATTGGCAACAGTGTGATTTGTGGGTAAGATCTGATTTGTATATTGGCCTGGGGCTTGATTCTTTGGGATCGAGAGAACCTTTTTCTTTTGTTGGGGTTGGTTTCATAACCATTCATTCCCAGGACGAGTGGGACAGGTGGTGATACTGGAAAACTGAAGGGTCTAAGGAAATTGCTTGTGTAACTTGTGGTTAGTCAGTGGGGTGAAACTGAAGTCCACTTTGTCTGGCTAGTTTGGTTTGCCTTAGAGGCGGAAAACCTCAGCCTTGGGCTGTAACTGCCCTGTTTTAAGCAATTGGTCCTGAATTGGCACTCTCAGTTGGGGCCCGCCAGAACTGGATCATCACACCAATTTACTTAGCAGTCTTTAAAGTTCCCCGTCTAGTCACTTTGCTAATTGAATTCTAACAGTGGGCGCAGTAGTGTCTGTTTTGGTGTCTCTCCTCAACATGCATATGTATGGTCTCCCTGCCATGCTTTCTCTGTTTACCTTTCTGCAGAAATAGCCCTATAAAGTTTTCAGAACCATAAAGTGACCAGTTAGCAAAATGAAGAAAAAGTGGAACATCTGTCACTCACCTGTGATCAAAGGCAGAAAGGAGCTAAGAATTAGAGCTTTATAAATAAGCAAAAAAAACTCCCAAACCCCACCCCTTTAGTTTATATAAACTACTCTTGGGGGAATACTGTACCACTGTGCAAGTGCAGAATTAATATCCCCTGCAGATTCCCCCCCCTTCCTCCCCCGGCAGAATAATTGATTCTGACAGGGAGGCAAAGGGAGGCTGCAATTACACATTTTTCCCACCAGCGGCTGATGTGACACCAGAAGAGAGGGCAGCTGACTCATGGGCTGGAGTAGCCAGCTGTGGAGAGGGAGAGGGCAGAGGCTGCCTTTGTCCCAGTGCCCTGTCCATGGGGCCAGGTGAGGAGGCACGGGATAAAGGGGAAGGGGGTGTGGACAGAACAGGACACATGAGGCTTCTGGGGGGATCACACAGACTGGGGTTCAGAAGGGCTAGTGGAGGGGAGAGACCGACTGGGGCACAGGAACTAGTGAGTTGACAGTGTTGACCGGGGCTGAATGGGAGAGTTGACCGGGGCCACATGGGGATGGGGGAAGAGGGTGCAGGGACACATGGGGGTGAGGGGGTGGCTGAGTGTGGGTTCAGGGACGCATGGAGATGGGCAGCTGTCTGGCTGAGTGAAGATGCAGGAATAGATGAGGATGTGGGGAGTGAGGGTGCAGGGCCACATAGGGACAGGGGCAGATACGCCTGGCTGAATGGGAGAGACTAGGTGTCTGCCAGGGTGTGGCGCAGGGGAGGCTCCCAAACTACCTAACAATCTCTCCACCTCTTCTTCCCCCACACCCCCCAAAAAAACCCCAACCAAACAAAAAACCCCCAAACCCTGTTCAGTACTTCTGCCCTGTCAAAGTTAGACTCAGGACTCACAGTTTGTCAGACCACTCTGTTTTATTAGCACAGCGCTCTGCTAATACACCCAGATAATGTGAGCCCCATACAAGACACAAGCTATCTTATTTATACAGATAAAAGGGCAGGAGTTTAGACAAAGGGACAAAGAAAGCAACAGACAGGAAAAACCACCTGTGACACAGCATGCATATTCCACGTCCCTACTGATTGGTATCGATCTAAGGCTAATACTTTTCCAATTGCCCTTAAACGGTGCAATTGTTCTATGCTAATGTCTGTGTTCCTGACACCTGGATTGCAACATTCCAACAATTTTGCTTAAAGGTGCAGACATTTCTTTAATCCATTCTTATTTTTACAATATAATTAATTCTACTTTCACAGCCCACACCTAGCAACCCTCAAGGTTCATTCCAGGCTCGTTCCCAGCAATTCTTCCCTCTTCCTCAGCTTCTCTGTTACCTGATTCCCCAAAGCATTTGCACTGCTTCTGAGGAGTGTGGGAAATACGTTTCTGTATTGTAGTTTAAAGGAATTATTACTCAAAGTTCTGTACTAATATTCCTAGTAAGGAATCTATTGGTTAACAAAACATTTTCTGAATCTTTTTTGTTGTCTGCATTGTTACAGACATACTTGTTGACAGGTATTTTTAAAGAGATTATAAACAAATAATTGAAACTGTAATGATTATATTGTTGTTTTGACAAATAAAATATGCAGAATTTTTAAATATTGTGCGCAGAAGTTTTAATTTTTGGCACAACATTTTTAGTTTGTTGGTGCAGAATTCCTGACAGTAATAAACATTTGATAAAAAATGTTTTGTAACATAGATTTCACAATAAAATTAATCACATGTAATTAAAAATTCAGCCTAAAATAACTGAGTAATCCTATAATACAAAATACTAAATTATAATAATTTGGTCTTCCTCAACTCCCACTACTCTTCTCTCCTTCCTGCTCTTCCCCTTCCCGGTCAGGGCCCTGGAACCTCTTTCTGTCCACCTCGTTGCCGCCATTGCCCAGGTTCCACTCTGCCAGCCTGGATGGTGCTAGCTTTTGCCTGGCAGTGCTGCTGGAGAGAATGGGTTCCCAGGGCCTGCTGCACCGGCACTACTAAGGAGGAGTGTGGGAAGCAGTTGAGTATAAAATGGAACATAAGGTGTTCAGTATTAAGCCTTCAGACTTTTGGAGAAAGATGAGGACTGTTCTGGGAGGACAGGATGGTCGTTCTACTGATTCACTGCAAATTGTTTACTGATACAAAAGTAGCAGCCAAGAGCTGAGTGGTGAACTCCATCTAGCTTGGAACTCAAACTGCCAACAGCAAATAAGCTATATACCTGACTCCAGAGTAGTGTCTTATGGCCTGTGCGCTTTGACCCCAGTAACAGTCATCTGCATGGTTTCCCTCTACAAAACGTCTTGTCTTTCTCCCTGCCCCTCACTCCAAAATATGAATTCCTTTGACCGTAATTTCCTATCAATAGCCATTGCAGAAGTAATACTGTTAATTCTTAGCGCTCTATACAAGAGCTGTGCCAAACTGATACGCTGTTAACTTTTTCAGGGCTGTAAGGCACAAGTAGGTGTAGCAGAGAAGATGCACGTTACTGTATGCTGCATCATAGCTGCAATACGTCATGATAGTGCCTTGGGAGTAGGCAGAGGACAGCCCTTCATGACCCAACCTCCACTGGTTGCAGCAGTAAATACAATAGAATAGTCTCATGCTAACTACTAAGGGTATGTCTACACTACCTACCAGATCGGCAGGCAGTGATCGATCCAGTGGGGATCGATTTATTGCGTCTAATCTAGACATGATATATCGACCCCTGAGTGCTCTCCCATCAATTCCTAGAAGGACGGACAGAGTTGACAGGGGAGTGGAAGCAGTTGACTCAACCCGATGAAGACACCACAGTAAGTCGAGCTAAGTACGTCGACTTCAGCTACATGTAGACCAAGCTAAGGTGCTTAACTTGTGAAATCAGTTGCAAGGTGAAACTGATTAGGATCACCAATAGTCTGACACATTTATTGATGTTTAGTATCAGAGGGGTAGCCATGTTAGTCTGGATCTGTAAAAGCAGCAATGCTTCCGACTAAGTGGGTATTCACCCACGAAAGCTCATGCTCCAGTACGTCTTCAGTCTATAAGGTGCCACAGGACTCTCTGCTGCTTTTATTGATGTCTGTGATTTCTTGTGGATCTTTGAAATGAGAATATTTGACTACTTTTTGTAGTCTTTATTCTGGCTCTGTCTGTCTAATCTTATTTTTCTCCTTTTCCTCTTCTCCAGCTCTTGTTGCGGTTTCCCTTATGGTACTTCACTGTTATCAGGTGGTTACTAGCCCACTCCAGAGGAATTTGCATACTAACAGGGAGTTCTTAGGACTTCTGTGATAGCGGGATGTTCTGTTCACTAGAGTGGTCAGCTGACTTTTTCCATCAGACTGTTTTTTTTTTTTTTTTAAGAACTACTTTCATGGGTATAATAAGCTCACCAGTTTCAATACTAGGCCATAGTAATATATATGCAACTCTGGTATTACAGCCTTTTCCTTTCCTTCCTCTCACCTCCTTCAGGTTCATCTTCAGAAGGGGAAGAAGTAAAATAGTTTTAAAGAAATATTTCACTCCCCTAAAATATAGATTGCTGTAAGTTTTATATGCAGGTGTGCTCAGAACTACATTTCTTTTGCACTTCAGTTTCTTTTCATTCTCCAGTTTGCCTGGAGTACACAGATAAAAATGAAATTTTGGCTTCTTTATACAATGAAGGCATTAACATTATTTGGAATTAAAGCCTTTGGAAAACATTCTAGGGGCTAAGATGCAGTGAGTGACTGACTAAGGGCTTCTGGATACTGGCACTTTACAGCACTGCAACGTTCTCACTCAGGAGTGTAAAAAAACACCCCCCTGAGTACTGCAAGTTTCAGCACTGTAAAATGTCAGTGTAGACAGCGCTGTGAGCTATTTCCCTTGTGGAGGTGGGTTGATTTTTGTTTTTTTTAAATAAAAACCCAGCACTGTGCCGCAACTACACAAGCCATGTTAAAGTGTTGCTAGTGAAGATGTGTCCTAAGTCTAGACCGTATTTAGCATAAACGCTAACTAGTATTATTTAGTAATCACTGTATTATTGTGTCCATAATTAATGTGCTTGCAGGAACGTGAGAGACAGATTAATCTGCAAGGTGGTAAGGAAGTCAGCACCCCTATTCTCTTATGAATTAGGCTTATTAATAAACAAATCAAAGTTCTGTATCATCTAGAAGAGATGTGAAAGAATGAATAATGGCCTTAAATATGGATTTATAGAAAGCATTCCATATGTAAGGTGTAGTGTCAATGAAAGCATGATGTTGAATAGAGATTAAGGTAAAGCAAAACTATTTAACTTCTAATTTAGATTACTTACAGTACAGTTCCCAAGGCAGTGTTGTCAACTGGTTGAGTAGACAATTAGAAGTTAGGAATTCCTGGATTCTGTTCCCACCTGTGTCTTAGATTTGCTGTGACCTCAAATTCGAAATTCTTCATTGACATGACAAGCTATAAAAGTCTTGCAAAAGTGATTACATTAACCCTGGGTTTGTCAGGCTTAATGTTTGGAAAAAGCCTGTAAGATCCTTAGTAAAAAGAGTTTTGGGGAAGCACGTGTGTTGTGAAAAATGAAGCTTATTTTCTCATCACAAATTGGGCTTTAAGTTCGTGATGCTTTAATGATTAATTTAGGGTGTTTGTGTCTCCAGACAAACAGCAACTAATTGGAATATAAATGCTTTTATGAAGTTGTTTGCTGTCTTCCTGTGTATATGCATTCAGAGACCTATAGAATATAATAAAAACAATTCAAAAGGACACAGTTTACTTAAATCAAATTGCTATTTGAAAGGCTAAACCTAATAAAATTACTAGGACTAGCTGAAAAATTAGTTGAAAAGCATGTATATTTAAAATGTTCAGTTATAGTGAGTTCAGTTTCTCTCATTTATATATTAACCCCTAGACGGCAACAAAAATTCCCCATTAAAACGATTTCTAAAGGAATTTAAAAAATAAAAACCTCACACTGTTATTTAGAGTGCTGTCAGAAACTGATTATTTTTCATATTTAGTCAATTAATACAGTACTATAACCACCATATAAACAGATAAAAACAGTCTGTGTATAGAAGATCTTTGTCTCTTTTAAAGAAAACCTATTACAGGTATATTATAGCTTGAATTTTGAGCAGCTGTGGGATATTCTTATGTATGTCTTTGTAGCCTTTGTTGGTTTGTATATAAGCTGTAACTGCATGTTTAATATTGTGGAAGAATTATAGCAACATTGTTTTGGATGGGGTTTTTGCCGATCCGGGAGTCTATATGCTTCTTTAAACTCCTGCTGTTTGAAATTATTGTGAGTGGCAGACCTAAAGGGAAGCCCACGAGGGTCTTAAACTAACCCCAATATAACTCTGCACAGTTGCCATGGTGTTGTCTTTGACCAAGAAGAGTGTTGTCACTTGGCCACCTACTAAATGCAAAGCAAACCTGTAATGGGGTGATTACCTTGTAGCTTAATGTTGCTAACCCTTAAAAAGAAGACAGCTTGCAGGAGTTGTGAAGCAGAAAGTGATATCTGTTTTCAAAGGGGTTTGTGTGTGTGCACGGTATCCTGAGATTTACTCCAGAGAAACTTTTTTCCTCTCCCCAGTCCTCTCCTTTCCATTTCATCTGGATGGGATGCTGCATAAATATCATAAAGCAGAATGGTTAGAACAAAACATTGTTTGTTTCTTTGCATTGCAGCTGTGCATAAATTGAAATTACTCGTTCTGGAGGCATAGGATTTATCAGATAGGTGCCAGATATTATAGGTGGCAGATGGCGTTAATATTTTTGAGCCCAACTATTTTGTGCTGTAATTATTTCATACCTGCAGAAACTACTTTACTGGTGAATGAACTCAAAACAATGATGGCTCTGAGTCAGTGAATTGGTAGTGGGAGACTGAAAAAGTGCTTTCCTTTTCAATATGAATTTGTTGGTAGCATTAGTAGTGAATATATCCAGTTCCTTGCACAAGAAAAAGCAACTTTGCAAACATAGTCTGTTCCAGATTGTAAACTGATGTGTTTGGATTTAGAATTCTCAGTGTCATGTTGCCGATCCCTCAAGGTCGAGGATGATCTTTCACAGGTTTTATTTTGTATGGGTCCTTTGGTGACTGAGGAGTTTGATCCTTGAGCCGCAGGCTCTTTGGCAGATGTTGCAGGTGGTAGTGGAAGTCAGGGTAGGGCCATGATTGCTGTGTGACAGTTGTCTGCCCTTTCTTTTCTGGCATTTTTCTGCGACCAGGGCAAGGAGATTTTCCTCAAAAGTGGACCTTTCTTCTCTGACAAGTCTTCGCCAGTTATCCCTATCTTGGGCTACCATCTCCCAAGGTGTGGTGTCGATACCACATCTCCTGATGTTTATCTTGAGGAGGTCTTTAAAGCGTTTCTTTTGAGCTCCATGTTTCCCTTCTCCTTTGGTGAGTTGAGTGTACAGTTGTTTTGGTGAGGGTATATCAGGTATGCACACCCAGTGCCCACTCCACCTCAGCTGGTGCTGGATAATCAGGGCCACAACACTGAAGATGTTGGTCTCTGTGAGGACACTGACATTAGTGTGGCAATCTTCCCACTTTATGTTGAGGATCATCTGAAGAAAGTGCTGGTGCTTGGTGTCTCAGGTTTTTCAGGTGTTTTCTATAGGTCACCCAAGTCTCATAGCCGTAGAGGAGAGTTGGGATTACCATTGTGTTATAAACTAAAAATCTAGTGTGTGTTCTGTTGATGTGATTGTTGAACATTCACCTGGCGAGACAGTCTGCCAAAGGCAAGGCTGGCACAGCGGATTTTGTGCTGAATCTCGATGTCTATATCTGCCCTCTGTGAGGGACGACTGCCAAGACAGGCAAAGTATTCTACGTTTTCCAGTTCTTCTTTGTTGACATAGATCTTCCTTTCTGGGGCTGATGATTGACTGGGAGCTGGCTGGTGGAGAAGTTTTGTTTTGCCGATGTTCAGCGTTAGACCTAGGCTTTTGTAAGCTTCAGAGAAGCAAGTAAGGACTGTTTGTAAATCATCCTTTGAGTGTGCAACTTCAGCACAATCATCTTCATACTGGAGTTTGATTATTGTTGCCGATATTACTTTAGTTCTGGCACGGAGACAAGAAAGGTTGAAGAGGTTGCCATCAGTCCGATATTGGATGCCAGTGCCCTATGGTAGACAGTCTTGGGTTAGCATTTTCATAGTTGCTAAGAAAATGGAGAAAAGGATGAGTGCTAGTACACAACCTTGTTTTATGCCAGTTCGGATGACAAAGGGCTCAGAGGTAGAGCCACTGCACAGGATGGAGGCAGTCATCTCATTGTGGAGTCATCTTACAATGATGGCAAATTTGCTTGGGCAGCTAAACTTTGACATGATTTTCCACACAACGTCATGGTTGACAGAGTCACAGGCTTTGGTCAGATCGATAAAGGCCATATACACTCCTGGTGTTGTTCTTGACATTTTTGCTGGATCTGTCTGCCTGTAGAAATCATGTTGGTGGTGCCATGTGATGGTCTGAAGCCACACTGGGAGTCTGGAAGTACTTCCTCTGCAAGAGAGAGCAGGCGATTCAATAAGATTCTAGCAAGAATCTTCCCAGTGATGGAGAGGGAGGTAATGCCTTGATAGGGCCAACTGTGGCAACTATCTCCCTTTTTGAAAATGATGACAATGTTAGCGTTACGTAAATCAGCAGGGATTTCTTCGATGGGCCGGATTTTGAGGAGCAACAAATTAAGCTTATTATTCAGTGTCCGTCCTGTCCTCCATCTCCCCCCTGCCCCCTATTTTCAGTACTTCAGCTGTTATGCCATCAGGACTTGATGCTTTATAGTTCTTCATTTGCTTAATTGCTTTGCAAATCTCCTTAGGTGTTGGTTGGTTGGCAAGAGTTTCCCAGGTTGGGTGCTCAGGGATGGAGTTGATGGTTGTAGTCAGTCACAGTCGATTCTTGATTTAGAAGCTTTTGGTAGTGTTCCTTCCAGTGTTCTTTGCTGGATTCATTATCTTTAAGGAGGGCACTACCATTTTCAGATCTCAGATGAGGCCACATGAGCTTGGCCGTACAGGGTCTTTGGCTCAAAAAAAGCTCTGCATATCATGTCATACAGCTCTCACTGTGTTGAGTTAATGTACCACACCGTCATGCTGGGCTTGTAAGATCAATATTTTTTTAGTGTGTAAACAGTATCCATTTTAGTAAACATTCAGATTCTTCCAAATATTCAGAGTAGAACAGCTTGTGACATTAGAGTTAAAACAAAACAAAACAAACCCACAGCCCTGTTAAATCATCTAGTGCATAATTGTATCAGATGGGTAGCCATGTTAGTCTGGATCCATAAAAGCAGCATAGAATCCTATGGCACCTTATAGACTAACAGACGTTTTGGAGCATGAGCTTTCGTGGGTGAATACATGCATCTGACAAAGTGGGTATTCACCCACGAAAGCTCATGCTCCAAAACGTCTGTTAGTCTATAAGGTGCCACAGGATTCTTTGCTGCTAGTGCGTAATTGTTCTTTAAGTATTTTCTCTAGTATGCTTTATTTGCAAATTTGTTTGCATGTATTAAATAAAGTTTTCAGTAATACAGAAACATAGTCATTTGTACATTCATTATTTGACCCCAGAAAACAGGTGATCTGATGTTTCTCTTCTTGTATAATTGTGTGTGCATGTGTGGGAGTGAAGATTCTGAGCTGGCGCATGTAAGGGAAGAGCTTGTTACAGAAAGTTTGCAAGCAAAATATCAAGTCTTCAAATTGAGGGACCCCTTTAGGCCCAATCTACCTTCCAAGTTTAAATGTCAGGTAACCTGATTAAAAACAGTTTAAAATTTGCTGTTATAAGTGGGTTAATGGCTTGCATATGTAGCATAACTAGTGAATCTGGAAAGAGTTGCTCACTTTACTTTTCTGTTACAGGTGGGATAGACTCATCTGCAAATAAGATGATGATGATTTCTCATGTACTGTTGAGAGTGTTCAGTAAATTAGATTAGCACCTGCGAATGCTTTCTCTGGAGGAGTGTAGTCCAATGGTTATTACTTATTCAGTATATCGGGGTGGCCAGCCTGTGGCTCTGAAGCCGCATGCAGCTCTTCAGAAGTTAAATGCGGCTCCTTGTATAGGCACCAACTCTGGGGCTGGAGCTACAGGCGCCAACTTTCCGATGTGCCGGGGTTGCTCACTGCTCTGCCTCAGGTCCTGACCCCGTTCTCCCCCTCCCCCCTAGCCTGCCGTGCTCTTCCTCCTCCCCCTTTCTGCCCAGAGCCTCCTGCATGCCATGAAACAGCTGACTGCAGTGAGCAGGAGGCATGGGGATGATCGGTGGGGCTGCTGGCTAGAGGAGGCACTTGGGGAGGGAAGGAGGAGCTGATGGGGGACTGCTGACATATTACTGTGGCTCTTCAGCAATGTATGTTGGTAAATTCTGGCTCCTTCTCAGACACAGGTTGGCCACCCCTGCAGTACATGGTATGCCAGTTTTTGACTATGAAGGATCATCACTTAAAACAAAACAAAAACCCAACTGTTTCCTACCAAGTTAGATTAACCTTTTGTGGGCCCAGTGCCAAACATATTAGTGGGCCCCCCCATGTGGGCAATGGAGCATGGCGGCATGGGAAGGTTGGTCCCTGGAGCAAGGAGCAGGCCAGGGGCAATGGGGCATGGAATGTCAGGGCAGCCCCGTTCAGCTCAGGCCAGCGCAAGGGCATTGTTTACAAACTGGCAATCACCAGACGTGCACTGGCCAGCCTGGCCTTGTGCTGCCAGCATGCCCCTTTCCCTTGGCGTTAGGCCTGTGCTGTGCAACAGAGCCCCCCGCCTAACACCCCCGACTCCTTATGCCCAACGCCTCCTTTACCTGCCATGCCCAGTGCCCACCCCCCACAGATCCCTCTCCACAAATGCACAGTGCCCTGCACGCCACCACACCTGCTCAGTGCCCCTTGGCCTACAACCCCACTACAACTGCCCAGTACCTCCCCAATTACACAGTGCCACACACAGACTCTCCACCAGCGCCTCAACAGGCACAGATCTCCCCAACCCCTCAGTGCTCTTCCCCACAGTCCCATCACCACAACTACACAGCGCCCCACAGACCTCCCCACTGTCCAGCACCCTAACACACACACAGACCTTCCCCACTGCCTAGCACTCCAAAACACACACATCTCCCCCAGGACCCCCCACCCCCTCACAGCCCAGCACCCTACATACCCCCCCTCAGACCCACTCCTCCACACTCTGCACCCTGGCTGCACTCACTGGCCCTGTTGAGCCAGCACAGAGCATGGATTCCCCCCTCCCAGCACAGTGCTAGGGGACAGGACAGCTGAATCTCAGTAGCACAGAGTGACACCCAGCCCTGTCCACCTGGCACTGGTGGTGCCCACGGCGAAGAGGAGGCATTTCCTTGCAAGGGTATGGGGGGAAGCTGCCGACTTCCCCAGCCCCCAGCTTCTGCAGAGGGGCAGGGAGAAGTGGGCCCCATATCCGGGGAGCCTGAGATGGATGGTCATCATCCCGGAGGCTCAGAGCAGCAGCGGCTCAGCTGGCTCAGCTGGCTGGCTGCTGGAGGAGAGCAGTGAGCAGTTGGGGGGTGGGGGGAGGGACCATGGGTGAAGAAGAGCTGGTGGGCGGGGCCGAGAGGTGGAGAGAAGCCCTGGGCTAGCTGGCCGAGAGGAGTGAGTGGTGGAGAGGGAGGGGTCAGGGGGGTGGATTGGAGCCAGCAGCTTGGGGCTCAGCACAGGAGCAGCAGGCCAGGTCAGGCTGGGGCCCCCTTTGAGCGTGGGCCCAGCACCACTGTAAACCCAGTACTGCTTTCCTTCAGTAAGGCATGATGTCCTACACTTTTTCCTTTCGCTGTTAGTTTGTGGATCCCAAGCATCAAACTACTTCCAGTGTTGCTGTGTGTTTTTTTTTCTTTTCTTTTCTTTAACTACACTATGAAGGCTGCCATTGGGTGTTTTATGGAGGCCAGGGGAATACAGCTTGCAGTTTCGCTGAGAACAGGGTTTTTATCTGGCAGATCATCTTACTGCTACCAAGGCTGGTATTAAATACATTAGTGGCTTTGTGGTTTATAGCTAGCCATAGAGTGCTCTAGAACATTTTGGAATTGTGAGCTCAAATTGGTTTGTGAGCTGTTTTCAGTAGGTTTCTACTGACTCCAAACTTTATCCTCTTGATTGGGGGCGGGTGGGAGGGAGGGAATTCTAGGTGTTCTGGCTGCAGCGATAACCCTTTAAATCTAATGGCTTTGTGAAAAATGCCTTTCAGACAACTTGTAGTAAGAATGTATCAATTATGCATTGTTTGTCTTAGTCATTGTGACATATATCTGTTGACATCCAGTGCTTACAGTTTTAAACTATCAAACAACTTGCAAAAGTTTGAGCCTACGCTGAAGCAGCACAAACAATTCTGGGACATGGAATCAAAGGAGAGAGAAGCGAGTGTGTGACAGTACTCACAGCTTGCTGGTGTTCATCCACTGAGGGTATGGCTACACTTGGAGATGTGCAGCGCTGGGAGTTACAGCTGTGTTTGTACAGCTGTGTAGGGACAGCGCTGCAGTGTGGCCACACTGACAGCTACCAGCGCTGCAGTGTGGCCACATTTGCAGCATTTGCAGCGCTGTTGGGAGTGGTGCATTGTGGGCAGCTATCCCAGCGTTCAAGTGGCTGCAACGTGCTTTTCAAAACAGGGGGGTGGGGTGGAGTGTGACAGGGAGCGTGGGGGAGACAGAGAGAGTGGATTTTTGGAGCTGACACTGTTGTCAGCTCCCTGCCTTGCAAGTTCTAAGGACTGGAAGATACACAGCACCTACCTTCAATCATTTTAAAAGTTTTGACCCTTCCCCCACCTCTCTCATATTCACTAAATGCAAATTATGCACTCCTAAATAGCCTTCAGACCACATAACCAGCTGCTCAACACGGACTCCCCCCTCCCCTCTCTCCTCAAGCAAACAGCTGTGAACATTCCAAAGCAATTCCCCTGCCTCCGCTTGCTTGCTGGAGCAAAGAGCAGCTGTGTTTGTTTTTTAGATAAGTAGGTCCGGGGAGCTCGTAGTTCAGCCATTCTTCTGGTTTGTTGTGGACAGGAATTCTGGGATACCTCTTAATACCCTGGAGGCCAATAAAAGCGCTTTTGGTGGCCACACTTGACGAGCAGTGCTGCATGACCAGCGCTGCAATTGTTAAACCCCAAGCAGACCAGATGTACAGCCAGCGCTGCAGCCAGGGAGTTGCAGCGCTGGCTGTGCCTTGCAGGTGTGGACACAGAGTGAGTTGCAGCGCTGTAACCCCATCACCAGCGCTGCAACTCTCCAGTGTAGCCAAGCCCACGGTCACATCACAGTTGTAAGTCTTCAAGCTCTATTTTTAAACTCCCTGGAAGGTTTATCTTGCCTCAGAATGTTCCTGGTTCTCCAGGGAATGCTACAACCACACTGTCCCCAATTTCAATTGTTGGACAACTTCGATTATTTATCCTTCATATTGCTGTGGTCTGGGCAGAGCATGTTTCTCCTTGTGAACAAGGATCACTGTCAAGACTCAAAATGTTCCTTTTTAGAGGCCTACTTAGGCAGAACTGTCAATCTTTCCTTCCAAGATTTCACAGCTGGTAATTCCTCTAGCAGCATGACAGGTGCTTTTCTTCACTTCCAAAGAAGCTCAGCTCATTTTTCCTCTTACACGGGCATGGGAAGGGCATGACAAGTTAATACTGTAGTTACTTGTTGGGGTTTTCTGTACACTCATTGTTAAAGCTGCGAGTTTGTCATGGAAAGTAATGGATTCCGTGACTTTCTGTGACTTCTGCAGTGGCCAGTGTGCCTGACTCAGGGGCAGCTCAGGCAGCCCCTGCGTCAGGCGCACCAGTCTCAGGCCCCCATGTTCCCTCTAGCAGCAGAGTTTGGGTGTGGAAGGGGGCAGGACTCTGGGTGGCACTTACCTGGGGTGGCTTCCTGGAAGCAGGAACATCCCCCTCGCTCAGCTGCTAGACGGAGGCGTGGCCAGGCAGCTTTGCATGCTGCCTTCACCAAAAATGCTGACTTTGCATCTCCCATTCACCCATTTTATTTATTTTGAGCAATGAGTGTGTGTGACCTTCCTTGTGACTATACAGTGAACCAACCCTGTAGATACAGTGTGTGTATCATGAGTCAGTGCCTTGGAAGAACTTATGTACTGTTGTTTTTTTTCAAGAAGGGTTAGTACAATGGATGTGGATTCATGCACTGATGCTGAGCACCTTGTGCAGGTGAAAAACAAGTCTTGGGTTGTGTGTGATTGACTAAGATTGCTTATTGCAATGGAAAACTTCTTTCTCAACTGCAGCTTGCTATGATGGAACAGAAAGCTAAACTGGTATCAGTAGACGTGCAGGTGATTGCAAACCATGCCCATTGAGTGTTGCTTATCTGCTGTTATCAGTCACGGAAGAGAGTCTATAAATAGGAGTGTATGAAGTTGGTAAGAATGGCAAGATTATCTTATTCTTCTTTCCCACCTTGTCCCATTTGCAGAGTAATACTGGTATCTTCCTATGTATCATCTGGGACCTTATCAATTCCACGAAGAGGTTTTAATTCAGCATAATTGCTGCCATAATTTGGGATTCCCTTGAGGGGTTCATGTGTTTTCACATATTGAAAATTACACTTTCAGTTTTCACAATAATAGGCTTCCAACATGCACTACTTTTTTCTAACAGTATATGTGATTGTATAGCCAAGTGGTTCCTAATAAGGTGTGGTAATTACCTAATGTTGGACTGACGTATGTCATCCTTCTTTTTTTAAAAGAAATTGAATTGTCTGATTTTTATCACATGCCAAACGAATTCTGACTTTCTTTTACTCTGATCTTGAAAAATGAGATTTCTCCGCAACCATTCTCATTTCTGTATAGTAAAGAGTTCTTGAAAGCGGGACCATTGTCAAGGCTAAAAACTAATAGTCCTCATTCTTTGCTAGGAATTTTTGTTTCTTTCTGTGACTTGGCTTTTACAATCGTAAACTACATTTGTTCCCATTAGCAACAGAGTTGTTGGTCATTCAACTTTAACAAAACAAAATATATTTTATAATTACTTTAGCTGGCTTATTCCTTGTTTCTTAATTCATTTAACTGATTTTGTTAGTGTAGTGAGCTCATTACATAATGGTTAGGATGTCTGGAACAGCCTGTAGTCAAATAAGCATCATCCTCTACTTACAAACAAAAGGCCTTCTTTGTTGTGCCGAGATACCATGATGACTTGTACCTTTATACATGTAGACGTGAGCTGTATTGTGACCATATATGCATTTAAACTGTAGGCCCTTAAGGCAAGGGGTTCTGTTATTTTGTGGATCATCCAACTTATTGTAAAGGATTCTGCACACCGTAAAATACTGCATGCAGCTGTGGCACTATAAAGAATGCAGCCAGCCACAAGAGTTGAATGGTGGGGAGAAAAAGATACAACAAGAATGAATGACTGAGAGTTTAAAGCCAGACAAATTCAAATTGGAAGTAAAGCACAAATTTGGAATAGTGAAGATGGAAAAAGCTACTGGAGCAAACTACCAAGGGGCATGGAGGATTCTCCATCTGTTATGTCTTGAAATCAAGACTGGATGCCTTTCTGGAAGATGTATATTTTAATGAAACGCATGTTATTGGGCAACCAATTGAAATTTGGAACCCTGTGTTATACAGGAGATCAGACTAAATGATGGTCCCTTCTGGCCTTAGAATGAGAGAATGGGTATTCATTCATCCAGTACTTGGATATCAGCATGATGGGCGCAGTATAAGCGATACATTTCAGTGGTAAAGGATATGATGATTTGATTCATTTTAGGAGATCTGGATTTGTCTTTACCTAGAACAGGAGATAATCTCATACTACTGCTTGACACAGTAGCATCTCAGTGCTGCTTACACAGGCTACACAAATGATTGAGTTTGGCAGCTTTCTTGTTATCTCCATTTGTGTTTATTCCAAAACCACTATACAGGCTCGCATGATTGTTAATGCAGGATTATCGGATTGATATGGGGAAACTGTGAAGAATTGCACCATGTCTATCTGCTCTAACAGTTAGCCCGCTGTCATGAGGTTGAAAAATATAGTCTCTACCCCCTATACTACTGCTTAATGTATTCTCACTGTTTGTCTCCTGTTGTTTCCAAATGTGCCTCCTTTTACCCTCAGATAGATAGTGCATAAGAGCCTGATCATGCTGCCATTGCAATTAGTTGGAGTTCTGCCACTGGAAGCAGGAACAGGCCCAAAGCGACACACCACAATCAGACTATTGACAAAATTATGCTGGTAGCTGATGGCAATGGAAGGAGTCTTTCTTAAGTGGGCAGAAGAAGCGGTGTGTTTGTGAACTGAGCACAGGGCCAGAAGTCAGGTCTCCTAAATTCCAATCAGGGCTGTGCCACTGATTTGGGTGTGTGGCTTTGGGCAAGTTATTTAAAATCTGTTTATCCAGTCCCCCCTCCCAAAAAAGTGGGGAATTGTATGGAGGTCCCTGGTGTCTTTTTTCTTTTCTCTTGACAAACCCCAAACCCAAACTTAAATCCCATGAAAGCTCATGCTCCAAAACGTCTGTTAGTCTATAAGGTGCCACAGGATTCTTTGCTGCTTTTTTAAATCCCATTGAAATCCAAATGCTTTTGTGTCATCCTGGCCTGAGAGTACAGCCTTCATTGAAAATGCAGGTGGTGCAGTAGCACTGCTAATTACTCGGCACTGTCAGTCAAGATGACTAGCACACTTCTCAATGCAATTATTGCCAAATCAAGGGCCTGTTATAGATTTGAGTTGAATTGCTATGCACCTAGATACTGTAGTGATCTAAGATATTGAACACACCTAAGCAACAGACTTTACTCTTCAGTGTATCTAAATCACACTTTAAACAAATGACTGTAGTTAATCTTGAATACAGTTGCCTTTCTCTCAATTTTACCAAGATTTTGAAATGAAGCCCATTAAGAGCTTTGTAAAGTCAGGGTTCCACTTCTACTTAGCAGGCGTGTTATGAGGCTTAATGTATGTTCAGTGTTTTGAAAACTTAAAGCACTACGCAAAAAGCTGAGTAAGATAATAGGCTACCTTTAGGCCAGTGGTACTTCGTTTTAAATTACTAGTAAATATATGTGGTTTCCAGGCTGAGGTCAACCCAGCTGATTTACTCTACGATGAAAATGACATGTTTGTATATGGAATTAAGCAATATCTGTATGTATACTTAATCGTGAATTCATTCATTGATATCCCAGATATGTACTGAGAGAGACTTCACACCTTAGTTGAAGGGGCTGCTTGTTGAATCTTTCACAAGGCATCCTTTCTACCAAGTGTGTTTAAGTCATTGGAGTCAAATAGGTGTTGAGCGAAAAATAATGCTTTAAATATTTTGTCTAAAAACCACATCCTCTTTCAGTGGCTAGAGCAATGGACTGGGACTTAGTTCTATTGCTGACTGCCATTGGCTTGCCTGGTGACCCTAGACAAGTCACATCACTTCTCTGTGCCTTAACTTCCCCCTCAGTAAAATGAGGATAGCTGCCTCCTTTGGTAAAGTGTGTTAAGATCCATGAACGAAAGGTATCGGAAGCTAGGTGATGTACTAATTTCTAAAGAACCCTTTTTAAAAAAAAAAAAATCTCTTTGATGGTGATGTTGATGTTGACAGTCTTTCAAGCCAACTTTTATACGTCAAAGTTTTAAAACTCTTATCTTTCCGTTCCCCCTCTCCAGTGTGTGGTATGTGTGTTTTATCCACTTATTTTTTTTTTCTTTCCAGTTTTGGCACTGGATGCAACTAATTTTTTGTGTTTTGTTTTTTTTTGTTTGTTTTTAATGCTGTGCTTTGTTTGGAGCAGCAGTATTTTTCCATTAGTCCAGTGGAACAATTAATGGAAACTCGTGTGTTTGAATTGCACAGCCCAACTCTTCCTCTGGCGGCATTCAGTCATTAAATGGCTAATGTGAAAATTAAAGTTCAAGGAGAAAAAATAAAGTCAGAGATGAGGAGGCAGGATGACTCTGCAGCACTCATTTTACTGCCCATGCTGTTGAGAACAATCATTTTCTGAACTTTTCTGTTGAGGGGGGGAATCTGATTAATCCCCCCCCCCCCCCTTCTTGAAGGCCTCAACTTCCAGTCTCACATCAGCTGTGGTACTCTTGCATAAATGTTAATTTGTGGATTGTCTGTTTGGGAGTAAAATGCATGGCTCCTTTTCCTTTGGTTTAAAATTCTAGTGCTTACATAAGGTGCTAGATGAACATTGGAAACTGACATCCTCTCTCAGTGGAACCAGTAGAGCAGCAAAAGGGCTTCAAATGCTAGTCCATATACATGTTGCACATTAGGAGGTTGAACCTCCAGTATGCTTGAGTTGGAAAATTTTCCAGTCAGCAATATCTAATCAGGATGGTGCATGTGCCCTCTTGTCCTCGTGCATACTGAATGCATATAAAGGGCAGAATCAACCCACCACATCCAGTCTCTACCACTTATGGGATATGTCAGAGCAAATCTCTCTTCTCCAGTGATTACTTAGACAGACATTTCAAGTATTTAGGTAGGTCTTCACCACCTTTAGAGAAGAAGGGCTCTTCTCTCTCTGTGGTTGTCAGTAGGGCCGGCTGCCATGGCTGACTTCAGCAGATTCCCTGTTTTTAAGAACTTCCTGTCCTGTTTGGGAGTAATAGCAAAGCACAAGCTGTCTGTTTAGCCTCAGCGAGCACTCTGAGTCCCTGAGCACTCTGAAACATGCAGGTCTTTCTCAAAACAGACCTGGTGCTTAAGGGAGGTGTGGCTGAGGTCTTTCCTTATGGAGTAGGTGATAGGACCAGTCTCCAAACCAAGACTCCAGGTATATAGGCCCTTGGAAGACTGAAGGCTGTTGAACTGTGCCCCAGCTTCAATGTCCAGACTGGCTGAAGAGTGCCTCAGGTGGGCTCTTTCTTCATCTGGGTAGCATAGAGAGAGATTGGTTCTGACCTCAAGTCCTCAAAGGAGAAAAGGTGAAATTCACTCTTTCCAGATCTAACTTTGAGGCTGCATAAAGCCACCAGACAATCGGACATTAAAGGTACTTCAAAACTTAGAAAAAGTTCTCTGAGCACTGGATACCCACTGAGGTGGTACAGAATGTGCTACGCAAACTTGTTATTTTACATTCACCAGTACTGGGATGCATAGTCACCCTGCATAGGCTCTTGTTTGCCTTGCTTGCTTTTAAAGAAGCCAGATATGGAATTATGGATTAGATGTTAGATACTAAGTGATAAGTGCCATAGAAATGAGATATTTTAATGTGTCCCTGTAGACACGCCCCGGGGCAGACTTCAGTATCAGCCATTCATCATAGGCAAAGGGGTTTGGACCTGCTGCCTTTGCCTACCCCTGGGCTACCCCTCTATAGCCTCAGTACCTGTCCTGGCCTTTATCAAGGCCGCAGCCTGGGGCTTTCCCGGCTGGAGCTCCCCAGCTCCTCTGCCTTTCCCCAGACCTGCTCCACTCTAGGTACCTTGTCCCTGGCTTCTAAGCATCCAGGCCCTTCTCCCTCTACAGGCAGAGGGAGACTGACTGGGCTTCTGTCTCACTGTCTCTTATAGGGGCCAGCTGGGCCTGACTGGGACCTGGCCACAGCTGAGCCTACTTTCCCCAATCAGCCCAGGCTTCTTGCCCCAGCTACAGCCTTCTCCTAGGCTGTTTTAAGCCCCGAAGGGCTGGAGCAGGTAACCACCCTGCTACAGTCCCGTTGATGTAGCATCAAATGACATAACTGAACATACGACACCTGCTGCATAGACTAGTTTAGTCAGCTGCATGGGTGAATACTTAAGGATTTTATTAGCCATACTATGCAGGTTACGGTAATTGGACATCTTGTCTATTTTGTCATCTTTGCTGCAGAACATTGATGGGTTTAAAGTAACATTGTCAAGTTAATTAGGGCACAAATTTGATTTACCTAAAAAGTTGTTTATTATATGTTTATTATATGCTACCTTGTACCTCTGAATATTTCCTGATGTGGCATTAAAAAAAAATCAATGTTCTATTTGCATGTGTGTTCTTATTTGCATGTCATTCAAACATGAAATATTCCATACATGTGGAATAGTGCAAGTGAAAGGCATTATGTAGGACCTACAAGAAGTTAATTGCACTTCAGTAAGTGATATGCAAACCTCAGAGCAATCCTTGTTCTGTACAGTCATTTGATTTTGTTGGCTTTGGAAATATATGATGACTTCCACTCGTGATGAAAAATATAGAAAACTATGTGAAACTGAATTTAACAGGGGAGTAGCAACCAGTTGGTCTCGGTTCAAGATATTGCGGGTTATGAATTCTGTTTTTAAATCCTGATATTAATCTGCCTAATTTTTACTCTGCAGTTCTTTCTAAAAATAATTCCATGTTTGCCCTTTCTTCTTTGTGTTTGATTTAAAAACCTCAGTGAGCTCAGCCTGAATGGCATGGTGATTGTGAGACACAATTGCTCTCTGCAGTGACTTTGTCATCAAAGTTCTCCTTGATGCCCTTGGGAAGAGACTCTTTTGTTAACGGTGTGTGTATATGTGAGACAGTGTAAAGTAAGACATTTTGGTGGGTGAAAACTCTTATACTATAGATCCCATATTGGAAGCACCTTTAATGAAAGATTGTTATTGGATTTTGTTTTCTTCTTGAAGCCATTTTGATGCTGAACACTTTAGGCTTAAAACTGGACCTGCGTTCAAAGTGAAACTGACACTTCTTTAAAGCAAATCACATTCTGCTGAAGCTCAAGTTTGATTAACTTTAGTTTTAAGATCAGATGTTAGAAGTTTAGTGAAGGTCCCCTCATTCCCTTGTTCTCCTGTGTGCTTTAACAGCCAGAACTTTATCAGCTATATTTAGCCCCTCGTTGTTGCTTGCTTTTTTGTGGAAGTCTGATAATATTTAACATGTATTAAATATTTTAATCAAAGTAGAAATCAGATTGCTTCAAGACTGGAGTGGGGTTGGGGCATAGAGGAGGACATCTCTTATTGCACCTGCCATATTCTTCGATGGCCTGAGTTGCTGGGAAAAATCTGTGAACTAGTTGATCCTTTTGGAATATGAATGTCATCCTGGAGCTCTAAACGACTTGCATTGTCTGGTCTCATTGCTTACCTCTATATTAGCTTTTTTCCTTCAGACTTTCCACTGTTTTATTACCACAGATTTAGCACCATTGTTAGTGGTGTAGTTGAAGCACTAGTGTAGACTCCTCTTTGTGTTGTTTTAAGTACCACGTCTTGTAACCCTTAACAGGTCTAGCTGATATAACTGCTAAAATATATTTGTGTCCATGTTACACTAGAGCTCCACCACTGCTAACAATGGTGGGAAATCTGAAGAAAAATGCTAGCGTAGGCAAGGATGTTTAGGTGGCCTATAATTATGACATTTGCCTGGTACCTTACTATTAATTTTCTTGTCCAAAATTCTTTCCAGGAATGATAGAACAAATGGAGAGCAACATGCTAGTTGGCCAAGATCATCTTTGCAAGCTGACATAGTAGCTGAATTTCTGTCCTGTAGAATGCAGAGGAAAGGGAGAACCAACTGTCAACTGTGTTTTTGTTTGCCTGTTTTCTTTTTTCATGCTTACGCTTAGTCATAGAAAGTAGTCATATTCCTTCTCAGCGTTCTTTTTGCTACACTAAACAAGCCAAGCTCTTCCAATCTCCTCTCAAAAGATAGTTCCTCCACTCCTCTGATGATCCCAGTAGCTTTTTCTCAGCACCTGTACTAATTTAAATTTATTTTTCTTGAACATGCGTGACCAGAACTGTACACAGTATTCTAAATTGGGTCTTACCAGTTCTTTGTACAATGGTATTAATACTCTGTCTCTACTAGAAATACCTTTCCTGATGTATCCTAGAGTCACGTTTTCTTTTTTCACAGACGCATCACACTGGCTCAGTCATCCTGTGGTCAACCCACAAATGAAGTGGTGTCTCTCCTCCTCTGTCACTTCCAACTGATGAGCCCCCAGCTTGTAGCAGAAATTCTTTTTATTAGACTCTGTGTGCATGACCTTGCACTTTGTACTCTTGAATTTTACCCCATTTCTATCACTTCTGTCTTTAATGTCAATCCAGATCTTTCTGTATAGTATTCTGATCCTTATCCACTTTACAATTCTTGTCCTAGTCCCCCATCTTATCCAATTTAATTAATAATTTCCCATGTGGTACCATGTCAAATGCTTCACTGAAGTTCAAGGGTATTAGATCTACTGCATTCCCCTTATCTAAAAAAATCAGTTATTTTCTCAAAGCAGGAAATCTGATTAGTCAGGCATCATCTACTTTTGGTAAACATGTAGCATTACACCCCTTTATCATGTATCTGCATGAACTTAATTATTCTTTCCTTCACAATTTTGTTCTAAAGTCTTGCAAACTACTGAAGTCAGATTAATAGGTCTGTAATTGCCCCGATCACTCTCTTCTCCCCTTTCTTAAATATAGGTACAACATTAGCTATTCTCCAGTCATCTGGTACTTCCTCTGAATAGATAATTCATGAAAAACCCTTGCTACCAAACTAGCAAGCTTATATGTCAGTTCTTCCAGTAGTATGGTGTGGAAATTATCCAGTCCCCCCAATTTGAGTGCATTAAGCTCTTTGTTCTTCTTTCAGGAGTGTCCCTGTGAGCGCTCCACTTCAGGTGTTGGTGCATCCCTGTGCGTTTGACTGGAAAATTTCAGTAGCAGTCATCACTAAACTCCATTCAGAAGTTGGAGCTCATTGGAGCCCATCTTGATTCTCTGGAGAGTCATTGCCAACTAGTGCCAGAGTGTCATTACCAACTAACAGGTTCATCACTCTAACTAACCTCATTTCTTCGTCACTGAACTGGTCACCCATATTGGCATGAACCTCCCTCCAGCTATTAGCACATTTATGATACGACATGCATGTCTTCACATGTGCTGTCTTCAGGGCTGGACAAGAACTGTGTACATACCGCACAAACACAGCCTAAACGGACACCTTGCAATGCCTACCAAAATCAGTCTCTACACTGGTGGACGCAACCCCACAATGTCTGCATGTCCCTTTCACCCAGATTCCCATCTTCAATAACAATCACAACTGATGGTTCCTTGATAGGCTGGGGAGCCCATCTACAATACCACATGATTCAGGGCTGGTGGTCTTTTTCTGAGACTATTACACATAAGCCTCTTAAAACTGCATGCAATTTGCAATGCATGCTTGCACTTCCTGCCACTGATCAGGAAAGAGAATATATGGGTAATGATGGACAGCATTGCCTGTATGTTTTTATATAAACAAACAGGGAGGTGCACATTCACACTCCTTAGGCACTGAAGCCATGAAACTATGGAACTGGTGTATCCGGCACAATGTCAACATCTCAGCCTCGTACCTCCCAGGTCATCAAAATACTATAGCAGATATGCTGAGCAGAGAATTTTCCTAGGATTACAAATGGGACCTAAACAATGCGGTCCTACAAAACTTATTTAGACTTTAGGATCACCTATCTATTGCCTTCTTCACAACATCCCAGAACTACAAATGCCCACTGTTCTGCTTGAGAGCAGGTTTGGGGCGCCAATTCCTGGGGGATGTCTTCCTCCTCAAATGGGATGCCCATCTGTTACACACATTCCCTCTGACCCCCTGTTATCGAGGACGATACACAAAATATGTACTGACAGAGCCAAATTCGTATCGATAGCCCCAAAGTGTCCCAGACAGACTTGATACTTGTACCTATTGCTGATGGACACACACAGTACTCAATATTACATATACTAGACATCAGCCGTGCACTAGCGTTCTACCTCGACAGAACTAAGTCTTTCAGAAACTCTCTGAGGCTTTTCAGTTCCACTACAGAGCATTTTAAAGATTCCACTATCTCTACGCAAGAGACTATGTAAATGGATCTCTGGGTGCATCCACCTCTGTTATCAACAAAAGAACCTGCAACTCCCGCCAGGGATCAGAACTCACTCTACCAGATACTTTTCAACTTCAGTAGCCTTTCTAAACAATACATCAATCATGGACATATGTAGAGCAGCCACTTGGGCTTCCATACACTCGTTTACAAAACACTACACAATCAACCAGAGTTCAAGATTGGATGTATTGCTAGGTCTTAGTGTTATCACTTACATAGGCAACTCCGAAGCCCCTTCCATCCAATGTGGGGCACTGCTTGACAGTCACCTGAACTGGCGCTCCTACAGGCACACTCCTCGAAAAAGAAGAGAAGGTTACACACCCTCTGCAGTAACTGACATTCTTCAAGATGGGTGTCCCTGTCTGTGCTCCATTACTCATCCTTCTCTCCTCTACTTTGGTTCAATTTCGGAACTCTGTGGTAGAAAAGGAACTGAGGTGGGTCGGGTTGCGCGCACTAGATAGGTGCCAACAACGGCGTGAGACTGGGACAGCGCATGCATGACCTGGATGAACACTGTTGCTGAAATTCTCTGATCAAAGGTGCAGGGACATATCTCACCTGAAATGGAGCACTCACAGGGAGAACCGTCTCGAAGAACTTCAGTTACTGCACAGGGTGAGTAACACAGGGTTTTTTTTTTTTTTTTAACTTCCACCTGTGGTATGGCAACTTCCATTTCTTGACACTCATTTCCCTCAGCCATCTCACCTTCATGTCCATGTTCCATATTATCATCCCTATTGAAAACTGAGGCAAAGTATTCAATGACTACTTGATTTATTCTGCTTTTTAAAAGGTACCAATGTTGGGTCAGTGAGTACAGTTTTGAGTACAGTTTGTTGCCATTCTGGAATCGCTATTGCATTCTGCACGGCATACATTACTCTATCAAGCAGGACAGGGAAGCACATTTGGTGCTGTTTTGATCTCTACCCTACATCATAAGGGAAAAGGGAGATCCTAATTTAGCCCAATCATCTGAGTCTGTTGCCATTTGCATGGAAAACTTGCACCTGTTAAAAAGGACATTTGCTTTGTGGTTCAGTGCACACAGCTGACTTTTATAATTAAAACAAAACAAAACTTTTGAAGCTAGTTTGTCTGATTTCATATTTCCAAACTGTAATTAAGCAATACACTTACTGCTGTTCATATACTCTTTCCACATATTTGCCTGCATGTTCTCTTGCTAGAACAGGGAAGGGGTGTGTGTGTGTCTCTCTCTATCTGTAGGTAAAATTCTTCTAGTATCTAACTTCTTTTCTTTTTCTGTGGCAGTCCCAGTTCTATGCCAATCAAACTATTCGCTACAGTAAATGCCAAATGACTAGTACGTTAATTGGTAGTACTCTTGGGTTTGTTGGTTGGTTTGTTTGATGTTCCTTTTGTGGGCTTTTTTTTTTTTTTTGGTAGCTTTTTGTTAGGGTTTTTTGTTAGCTAATCCAAACACTCTTAAAGAGAATTGCTCTAGCTTTGTTTTTGACAGTGCTTGTACTTTTTATAGACTGGACAGCTGACTTTCTTCCCCTGCCAGCACATGACCCTCTTTCCTGTTTTCACAGTTAACTTCTCTTCTGAAGAAGTGAAAACGTAGATTTTTTTTTTTCATTTTTCAGGGAAACCTTTTTCTAAAAGAAACATGAATTGTCTCATCCATCTACATCTGTCTGAGTATAGTTATGATCAGGAATATGACTATGATCAGGAATTAGACCTATGAATTCAACTGTTCTGCTCCCTGTATCTATTAAGAATTGCACCTGCTGTCTTTCCTCACAAAAATAATTTTCTTTCTGATTCGTGCATCAACAAAATTAACTACACTCCTATTGCAAAATTTCTGACCGATAGTGATGCAGGAGTCAGAAACAGAGCATCTCTGCTTTTGAATTCCAGACTGAGTTTGTTGGACTAGCACTTACATTTTGCGTGTGTGAAATTTTATCTTAGGAACTATCAAATGGGATCCTGAGTAACCAAGACAACAAACATGGAAACTGATAAAAGCCACTCTAAAAATGCCTTTCAGAACAGAATTTTTGTGTGAGATTAGTGGATCGTGGTTTAATATCTATGATCACATTTCTAGCATACCATTAGCTATGCTGCATGGTTGAGATGGGGTACAGACATGATTAGTCTGAAAGATTTCTGGAACTATCACCATATGGCGTGAAGCTTCTCAGTGTAGGAATATTTTCATATGGATAGAATAGATGCAATTTAATTCACCAAGAGGATTGACTTTTTTTTTTTTTTTAGTGTTAAGCATTGGGATAGAGGATGCATTTTTCGTAAACTATGAATTTTTTTGGCCATGATTCTGCACAAGAATAATTCAAAACTGTTTTTGTTTCTAACTGAAGCTTGGCAGAAATTTTCTTAAGTGCCTTTGCCATGTTTCAGTTTGATTCACAATTAATAAAATTAATGCTTTCATAAGCAGTGTGCTGCTCGTGTGCAATATAATTTTTCTTCTCAAAAATACTTTGAGATGCTATTTTCCAGATAAATACACATTGAAACAAACTCTTCTACATTTATTATTTGCTTGCAGTGCCATAGCACTGTTCTTACAGTGCTTATTCAGTCACACTTTTGAATGTACAATAGAATGTCTTTGAATATGGGATCACTTGTGAATATGCAGTCAAACAGCGCAATGAATCACATCTAAAAGCAAGGACATTTTAAATGGAAGACTAATTTATGTGACAGACGTTAGAAATTCAAAGTTGTGGGTTTTTATAGACAGTGTAACTTGGCTCCCTTGGATCTACTGTATATTAAGGGCTTAAATTTCAATACCATTTATATGAATGCAACATAGTATGTGTACAGCCTAAGCCTGTGGAGTGAAAATATCCTGTCTACCAAGGACAGCTGGAACAAATAAGTTATAAACTATTTAAGATCACCCTTGCATGCACATTACCAAAATTGATGGTTCTTCAACATGGATAAGCTCCTACTGGATTTATGCTTTGAACTCTCATGTTGTCAAGAAAATGATTTTTGACCCCACAAAATATTAAACATCTCTCTCTGTGGTGCAAACCATATGTCACTGCCCCGCCAAGTAAATCAGAATAGCGAAAATTGAAATGAAGCCAGCTGACTTCTAGTACTATATATCCAGTGGTGGGGATTATAGTGTGAAATAATGAAGCTGAGGCTGGAGCTGAGATTCAGTTCAAATTTCAGATCCAAGTTCTCATTTAAATTCTCTTGAAAACCCAATTAGAAGTTTCAGGTTTCAAGCACTCATTTCCTGCAAAGAGTGGTGTGCCAAAAATATAGCAAAACCCACACTGAAACGTTTGACTGCATCCTCCTCCATTTAACTTCATTAAAGACAAAAACTTACCATTGCAATTGGTCCCACTTGAAGATTTTGATAACAGTACTCTAAAAACCTGCTTTAAGCTGCCCAGTTAGATGCGAAACTTATTGATAGCTATGGACAAGAGACTTCACCAAAATTAAGCATTGCAATATGGCAGCTTGATTCCTTGGCTTGTTTTTTCTTTACTTACAAAGTTTTGTACTATTGTGAGCAAAAATGAAAGTTGTCTCTTCAGGAAATGTTATGTTCTGTGGAGTTTAGTAAAGAGGCCGTATGTGTAGTAAGTCCATACAAAACAGGTGACTCTTAAACTCAAAACTGGGGGGCTGGAAGGGACTTCTAGGTCACTTAGGCCATTCTCCAACCCCTGTTGGGTTGGATTAAGGTTGGTACCCAGGATTAAGTGTACCAAGACTGTCTCTGACAGGTGTTTGTCTAATCTGTTTTTAAACCTCCAGTGATGGTGATTCCATAACCTCCCGAAGTAGCCTGTTCCAGTGTCTGTCTATCCTTACAATTAGGTTAGATATTAAGAAATTTTCTAAATTTCCTTGGCTGCAAATTAAACTGGTTAATTTTGTCTTCAGTGAACACAGAGAACAATTGATCACCATCCCCTTCCTTGCAGCGTTTTACATAGTTCACAACTGTCATCATGTCCCTCAGCCTTCTTTTCACTAAACCAGCCAGGCCTAATTTTCAGCCTTTCTTCACAGGTGATGGTTTTCTAAATATTTTATCACCTTGTTACTGTCCTTTGGACTCTCTCCAGTTTTTCCACATTTTTCTAAGTGCGGTGCCCAAAACTGATACAATGAACCAGCTGAAGCCTCACCAGTGCCAATAAAATCAAACTGTTACCTCCCATTTCTTCCTTATGACACACCAGTTAATACACCCCAGGTAACATTTGCCTTTTTCACAACAGCATAACACTGACTCACATTCAATTTGTAATGTATTATAATCCCTAAATCCTTTTCTGCTGTCCAGCCATCTATTCCCATTTTGCATTTGTGCATGTAATTTTTTTCTTCCTAAGTGAAATACCTTGCACTTCACTGAAATACATCTTGTTGATTTCAGACCATTTCTCCAGTTTGTCAAAGTCCTTTTGAATTCTGAGCCTGTCCTCCAAAGTGCTTGCAATCCCTCCCAGCTTGGTGTCATCTGCAGATTTTATAAGCATACTCCAGCATCCAAATGATTAATGAAAATATTGAATAGTTCCAGACCCAGGACTCCACTTGATACGTTATTCCAGTTTGATAGTGAATTATTGATAGTGTGACAGACCCAGGCCAGTGGGGTACAGGAGTCTGGTAGAGGGCAAATATACTGGTCACTGGGTGATATTCTGTTCCCTGAGTGACCAGAGCAGGGTCTGCACTAGAGTAGTCAGGAACTTGCTAGAAACATTAAGGCAGACAGCTGATTAGAACACCTGCAGCCAATCAAGGCAGCTAATCAGGGCACCTGGGTTTTAAAAGGAGCTCTCTCCAGTCAGATGGGGAGAGCCTGAGGAGAGGAAGTGCGTGGAGGAGCTGGGAGCAAAGAGACTCAAGGAGCTGAGACTGAGAGGGTGTGCGTGGGAGGACTAAGGAGTACAAGCGTTATCAGACACCAGAGGAAGGTCCTTGGTGAGGATAAAGAAGTGTTTGGAGGAGGTCTTGGGAAGTAGCCCAGGGAGCTGTAGCTGTCATGCAGCTGTTACAGGAGGCACTATAGACAGCTGCAATCCACAGGGCCCGGGCTGGAACCCGGAGTAGGGGTGGGCCCGAGTTCCCCCCAAACTCCCAACTCCTGATCAGACACAAGAGGAGCTGATCCAGACTGTGGGAAGATCACTGGTGAGCAAATCTGCCAATAAGCGCAAGACCACCAAGGTAGGAGAACTTTGTCACAATAGCTACACTTTGGTATGGTCTTTTAACCAGTTGAGCACCCACCTATATAATATTTCATCTAGGACTGTATTTCCTAGTTTGTGAGAATGTCCTGGGGATTGTTACAAGCCTTACTAAAATCAAAGATACCATGTCTACTGCTTTCCACTAGGGCAGTTACTCTGTCAAAGAAGAAATTTAAATTCCTCTGATTAACAAAATATCGTTCATTTTGTACAGTAACTTGGTTTACAAACACAACCCCCTCATTAAACGTATGTTTAGGCAAAAGGCTAGTTAGATGGCCTGTACATGTTTGTATTGGGAAATAACCATGGTTCAAGAAAGGAGTACAAATGCATAACTTAGTCCTATATATACTGGCTTGTGTGTTTAATCTTAATTAAATGGTTATAGTTGACAATCTGAACATGTGAAACGTGAGGTCTAGGATACTTCGCGAATGGTCACATTTATGGCCCCACTTATAAATCCTTTGAAAATAAGTTTTATAACTGAAACGACTACGTGTAGTTGGGTTTAATTTGATCACATAGTTTGTTCATGATTAAGTTTATTTGTAGGCACCTGGTTTGAAATAGTTCTGTGATTTGGGCATATACAATGTAATCAGCACTCTACAAGTCAATATTTGGTGCTGCAATGTCTTTCAGAGGGATCTTTGAAGGACTTCTAATTTTTTAAAGAGGGATTTGAAAGAGAAGGTGTTGTCATGTGTAAGAGCAGTTCGATGTATAAGGAGCAGCATAAAATGTGAAGTGTTTATTTTGGGAAGGAGTGAGAGGAGTATAGAGAGAAGAGTAGGAGCAGGAAAAATTAAGAGTTGGCAGCTATTGTGTATTCATCAGTAACTGACCCTGTGACCCATAGGCACTTAAAATCTGTTGCTGTGAAAGGCTATGCTGCTTAACTGCTGGGTTGTCCTTAATTCCTCTTGAAAAGTGTTAATGACCTACCTCTCCAGAGACTTACAGAAGGCGTTGGTGTAACTTCTCAACAAAACACCATTCTCTACAAGTCCAGACACTGTTTCTCTTCAGTGCTGCTCAGTAAAATCTGGGTATAACATTTATACATGAAAAAAGACAGTACTCGTGGCACCTTAGAGACTAACAATTATTGAGCTAAGCTTTCGTGGGCTACAGCCTACTTCATCAGATGCATGCAGTGGAAAATAGAGTAGGAGACACCACACACACACACACACACACACCATGAAACAATGAGTGTTACCATCCACACTCTTAACGAGAGCGATCAGTTAAGGTGAGCTATTTATACATGAACGTTTTAGTGAGGGACTCAAATCTACAACTTTCTAGCTGCGTGGCGAATATACCAGCAACTGTGTTATATGAGTTCTTTCACAGAAGGCTGGAATTGTACCCTGCTTGCGAACTGTTAAAGAACAAGATGACCTACCCAATGGTGGAGCAGGTGCAGAGTCAGCAACAAGGAGTACACCATTGGCTGAAGCCCTGATGATGTTGGCAGGAAAGAGAATGGGGTTTCATTTGACAGTTTGTTTAGACAAAATAGATACCACCTTGCTAAATAGCTGAAACCTACTGCCAGAGCTGTAATGTATCTTGGCTGATCAATTATTTCTCTGCTATGGGCAGTAATCTTCAGAAGACGGGTGTCATATTCTGCCAGAATTGATCATTGGCAGCTCAAGTCTGCCATTCGAGATATCCAGTGTAACTTTAGAACTGAAGTCATTTGTCGCCTAATACTCTTTACCTTGTCTACCTTACAACTTCTGCAGTTGCTACCTCTAGTTGAATTGCACGTGTATACAAACATGCTTCACAATTTTTATAGTGTGAACAAGGCCCTAAATAGTTACATAGTGTTAAACAGTTGTCACATTTGTTTTTAATTGGCTGCATTTCAGTGTGTGTGTGTTTGCGGTGGAGGGGGGGCGTATGTAAGTGTACAAAGAGCTTTGCAATAAGGGGTACAATATAAAAAACAAGTTTATCAAAATGAAACTTTCTCCTTCAAATGTTTTAAGTCTATCTTATTACTTATTTCCCAAATGAGGGCTTTCAGTGGACTACAATGGACAAAAGAGCATATATGAGAACTACAGTGCTTCAGAATACTAAAGTTATGTAGTATGCTATTTTGAGTTGAGTATTTCAAAAAATTATTCAGATTTGAGAATAGCCACATGGTTAACTGTGGCTAGAGAGACACTAACAGATGCTACTCAGGCAAAGGTTGAAATTAGGAAATTACTTAATTCTAAGGCTACAAGAAGAGGCCAAGGTGGGATGGTGGTAAGTAAATCCATTTATTGGTGTCTGAATATCTGTGACCTCAAAGCAGAATTTTCAAAGCCTTTGTGATCCATCCCTAACTTTGAGCAGTCAGCAGCTGAGCTTCCAGTGATCTGCTCTACATCATCCATCCATTTTCGCGCTCATTGTCCCCTATTACAATGACCCTCCACCATTCCTCCCATATTAACTTTCTCAAGGTTATTTCCCTCTCTATGCCTAATGTGACCAAAATATGTTCGTTTGTGCCTGTTGATTTCTGATTGGAGAGTCTGCTTCTCTCCAGTAATATTTCTAGCCCAGGCATTTGCCTTTTTGTCCATCAAGGAGATGTGTGAGAGTCTTCACCAGCACCACTTTTCAAAAGCTTCAGGTTTCTTCTTGTCAGCAGCATTAACTTCCCATGATTGACATCCATAAATAGGTATTGAAAAAGTTAGCCTTTTTACCAGTCGCTCTGTTGCACATTTCAAGATGCCACATTTTTTCCATGCATTCTTAAGGAAGGCCATAGCTAAGTGAGCCATCCCTAGTCGTCTTCCCATTTCTTTGGAACAGCCTCCTTGGTTGTGGCTTGTGTAGTCATGGCAGAGCACTGGGAGAGAGCTCTCCTAGTGCTCTAAAAAACCCGCTCCCACGAGGGGTGTAGCTACTAGTGCTGGTGCTCTATCTACACTGGCGGTTTACAGCGCTGAAACTTGTGCTCAGGGAGTTGTTTTTTCACACCCTTGAGCGAGAAAATTGCAGCACTGTAAATTGCCAGTGTAGACAAGCCCTAGAATGACAGCAATGGGAGGGTTTCTTCCATCACTGTAGTTAGTCCACCTCCCGGAGAGGCGGTAGCTTGGTCAATGGAAGAATTCTTACGTCTGCCTAGTATTGTCTACACTGGAGTTTAGTTTGGCATGGCTACGTTTCTGAGGGGTGTGGATTTTCCACTTGCCTGAGAGACGTAGCTATGCCAGTGCAAGTTTTCAATGTAAACCAGCCCTTAGTAGTTGTAATGGGCCATAAAAAGTCCATGGTTTTTAGTGTCCAGCGGAGTTGTGAATTTAAGTTCGCAGACTTGTCTTTTTTGAAAGTGTGCAGGTTTCCTTTGAGGATGAGTACTGAAACTGCAGATATGGAGTGAGTGCTTGTGATAAGTGTTCACTCATGGGCGATGGAGTGTTTTTTTTCTCGAATGGACTCACACAGGGAAAAGTTGGAGGTTTTTTGAGCCCTTCAGGTACAAATTAAATTGCACATGCATTCTTTATTTTACCATGCATAGACAGGCTCTGTGTAGTAGTAGGCACATGAAGTTCGTGTTCTTACATTACCTCATTTCTGGAGGGATAGGTTGTTGAAACAAGAGCAAGCAGCAGGCACCATTATTGATAAATGTCATATTGAATACAGGATCCATAGCACAGTGCAAATGATGGATTCTTTATTATAGTAGCTAACATCTAAAATTGTTGTTTTGGAGTAACAGGAGGAAATGGAGTCTGTATCTGAAAATGGGTAATCGATTTCAACTAACTGAACCCAAATTAATGTGTAAATATTTACAGGGACAGGTTTTTTCTTCTGAGCTCTGAACTCTGCTATACTAGTGCTTCTCAGACTTATTTGATTGCACCTCCCTTCTTTGCGTCTGTAGCAGTTTATGCATCCCCCTTCTGCCACACAAATACATATACCGATATATGCAGCGGCGGCGCTTCACTAGAATCAGTTTCAGCTTCTTTGTTTTTCACTTGTTTTTTTTTCTGTTGCATGAATGAGCCAACGATCCATTGTAATAAGAGCAAAAGCAAAACTGCGATTGTGGTCAATGCTCACAATTAAATGTGCACACCACATCATAGCGAATGGATTAAAGTACAGGTGGCAATGACTTTGTATAACGCTTTGCAGACTTAACAGAAATCTGTCAGAATGCACAGTGCCATCTGAGGATCTGATATTTCTGGAGGAATCAACGTTGCTAGTTATTCATTGTGGTGGGTAAAATGTGTGCAGTAAAAAATTTTTTTTCCCTCCAAAAGCTTCTCACTAGCCCCCCTGCCAAATAGATGCCATGCCCCCCTCCAGGGTCCTGTTCCCCGGTTTGAGAACCTCTGTGCTCTACTACCCTTATATGTACCATTAAATGCTTATGAGCCTGCCAAACCTTGCACCCACCACCACCACCAACCACTGCTACCTCCGCACAACTCCTTCTTTAAGGGGCTTACCCTCACGTTCACTCTTAAGCAGACCAGCTTGATTTGAGGGGCAGCTGGCCCTTTGCAATTTCTACCTGATATCTGAAGAATGATCTTGGGCGTAAAAGTATGCAGTTTTATTTAAGAGATCTGGGTTATATGCCTGGCTGTGCCACACAGTTTATTTTTTATATGATAGTTTCAGGGCCAAATCCTGCCTGCCTTTTGAGGGTGTCATATATCTAATTTCAGTAGATCAACTTATGTGGGTAAGTTGAAAAGGATTTGGCGCCCACTCTGATGCCATAGTCATGACATCAGAATTCTTTACTCACTCAAATGAATTATGTTAGTCACAAAATAGATTTCTATGTTACGTGATAATGCAGATATCTTGGTAATCAGCAATGAAGGGAAAATAAAAACAGAAGCTGCGTGGCACTTTAAAGTGAATTTAATGCACTTGCAGGTTGGGGTAAGCACATTTAATAAACATTGTGTTTGGAAGGTAAAGGGACTTATTAAATTATGGCTGCTTTTTAAAATGCAAAATAGTTTGCCACAAGTCACTCAGTGTTACTAGATGTCTCTGTGTTCCGTTGGGTTGTAGAGTCCTTGGTGTAGTTTCTAGAATAACTTTCCATGAATGCAAAAAGAACAGGAGTACTTGTCACCTTAGAGACTAACACATTTATTTGAGCATAAGCTTTCATGGGCTACAGCCCACTTCATCAGATGCATGCAGTAGAAAATACAGTAGGAAGATATATATATACACACAGAAAACATGAAACAATGGGTGTTACCATACACACTCTAACGAGAGTGATCAGTTAAGTGAGCTATTACCAGCGAGGGAGAGAGAAACCTTTTTGTGTGGTAATCAACAGCCATTTTGCTGCAGTTGACAAGAAGTGTGAGGAACAGGGGAGGAATAAACATGGGAAATAGTTTTACTTTGTGTAATGACCCATCCACTCCAAGTCTTTATCAAGCCTAATTTAATGGTGTCCATTTTGCAAATTAATTCCAATTCAGCAGTCTCTCATTGGAGTCGTTTTTTGAAGGTTTTTTGTTGTAATATGCGACTTTTAGGTCTGTAATCGAGTGACCAGGAGATTGAAGTGTTCTCGACTGGTTTTTGAATGTTGTAATTCTTGATGTCTGATGTGTCCATTTATTCTTTTACGTAGAGACTGTCCAGTTTGGCCAATGTACATGGCAGAGGGACATTGCTGGCACATGAGGGCATATATCACATTGGTAGATGTGCAGGTGACCAAGCCTCTGATAGTGTGGTTGATATGATTAGGTCCTATGATGGTGTCCCCTGAATAGATATGTGGACAGGGTTGGCAATGGGCTTTGTTGGAAGGATAAGTTCCTGGGTTAGTGTTTTTGTTGTGTGGTGTGTGGTTGCTGGTGAGTATTTGCTTCAGGTTGGGGGGCTGTCTGTAAGCAGGGATTGGACTGTCTCCCAAGATCTACGAGAGTGATGAATCGTCCTTCAGGGTAGGTTGTAGATCCTTGATGATGCGCTGGCGAGGTTTTATTTGGGGGCTGTAGGTGATGGCTAGTGGTGTTCTGTTACTTTCTTTGTTGGGTCTGTCCTGTAGTAGGTAACTTCTGGGTACTCTTCTGGCTCTGCAAATCTGTTTCTTCACTTCAGCAGGTGGGTATTGTAGTTGTAAGAACTATTGATAGAGATCTTGTAGGTGTTTTTCTCTGTCTGAGGGGTTGGAGCTAATGTGATTGTATCGTAGAGCTTGACGGTGTGGTGTGGTCTAGATGAAAGCTGGAGGCATGTAGGTAAGCATAGCGGTCAGTAGATTTCTGGTATAGTGTGGTGTTTATGTGACCATCGATTATTAGTACTGTAGTGTCCAGGAAGTGGATCTCTTGTGTGGACTGGTCCAGGCTGAGGTTGATGGTGGGGTGGAAATCGTTGAAATCATGGTGGAATTCCTCAAGGGCTTATTTTCCATGGGTCCAGATGATGAAGATGTTGTCAATGTAGCACAAGTAGAGCAGGGGCGTTGGGGGCTAGAGCTGAGGAAGCGTTGTTCTAAGTCAGCCATAAAATGTTGGCATACTGTGGGGCCATGCAGGTATCCATAGCAGTGCTGCTGACTTGAAGGTATACATTGTTCCCAAATGTGAAATAGTTATGGGTGAGGACAAAGTCACAAAGTTCTGCCCCCAGGTTTGCCGTGACATTATCAGGGATACTGTTCCTGATGGCTTGTAGTCCATCTTTGTGTGGAATGTTGTTGTAGAGGGCTTCTGCATCCATAGTGCCTAGGATGGTGTTTTCAGGAAGATCACCAATGGACTGTAGTTTCCTCAGGAAGTCAGTGATGTCTCGAAGATAGCTAGGAGTGCTGGTAGCGCAGGACCTGAGGAGAGTCTACATAGTCAGACAGTCCTGCTGTCAGGGTGCCAATGCCTGAGATGATGGAGTGTCCAGGATTTCCAGGTTTATGGATCTTGGGTTGCAGATAGAATACCCCTGGTCGGGGTTCTAGGGGTGTGTCTGTGTGGATTTGCTCTTGTGCTTTTTCAGGAAGTTTCTTGAGCAGATGGTGTAGTTTCGTTTGAAATGAATGCGTACTTCATTTGAGAATGAAAAGGTTGTGTCTGCTTAATAAGCCTTGTGCGTGTGTTTGCTAGCAGTTTTCTTTTCGCTTTCTTTTGAATGGCTGTTGCTCTTTATCCTGGACTGTTTTTCTCATTTCTTTGAAGTGAATTGATGCTCAAACTGATTTCTCTTTCTAGTGTCACTGTAGTGTATTTTAAGGAAGGAAAATGGAGAGTAGTTAGCAAACCACTCCCCCCCCCCCAAAAAAAACAAAACAGAAAAAAGAAAACTGTTTTAGCTAATATGGTTTTTACCTTCAGTGTGAAAGGGTATAATGTAAAGTGTTTTCAAAAACTATTATCAAGACAGTTAAAATGGGAAACTATTTAAAAAATCTGTTCTTAAAAATGGTTTTCTCACACACTCTCCTCTTCGTATTGTATTTATAGGGCTTAATTAAAATAAATCCGTCATGGGATAAGAGAGAACGTTCTCATGGATTGGTCTTATTGTTTATTCCCTGTGACCTGTGGAAAATGAGGGGTAGAGATTGAGTTCCCCAGTTTGTAAAGTGAGGCTACAGCCTGGTGTTTCCTGGGAGTATCTAGGGTTCTGAGGCACCTCGGTAGCACCTGGCCTTGGAGTGAGGAAGCCTTGTCTGTGCTTGTCATGGGTCAGCTCCCCAATTTCACTGGCAACACAAATGCTCCCCTTTCAGCCAATGCAGGCTTTGCTGTCCCTCTGGAGGTAAGTGACCTCTGAGCGTCCACCTGGAATGTCTAGCCCCTATACCACTAGATACTCTCAGTATTCATAGATTCACTTCTCCCAAAGGAACAGTACACCCCAGCTTACTAGATGTGGCTCAGTTCACTGCTCTGCTTAACCCTTAGCACTTAAGAGCAGTTGACAGTGAAAGCAAATGAAAGTTTATGTAACAAAATGTAGAAATTCAAATGATAGCAAGCAGAAGTACTGGAAACAAACGGTTACATATAAAATGAAGTCATAACATGCATTTTAGAACCTAAACTTAACTAATTACTGTCCTGTCTTGTAGAGGAAGCTCACTTAAAATCCTTTCAGCATATTACAGCCAGGCTTCCATTCATGAAACAAGCCACGCTTTCAGCTTACTTCCTCTGTGGAAAAGATTTAGGGTGCTTCCCTATAATCCCAGTTATACTCCTCAAACCATTCTTTACTGGGAAACAGGATGCCCCCCTACTGGCTATCTTTTCCTGCATGCCTCTTGTCTGTTTTGCTGCTCTGACAGTAGATAGGCCTCCATTGTGAAGCAGATAAGATACATGATCAGCCCAGATACATGACAGATAAGCATCTTTTCCATCTTACTTCACCAGAGCGTGTTTATCAGCTTCTGGTGACCTGACATAACTCACATACTTTAAGAACATAATTATCAATACAGATACATAATTCCTTAAACATTATCCGTACATACATTTCTCAATTATTATGATGACCGGTGGGTTCTTGGGTCTTTGAAGAGACCTCATATGCCACCCTTTGGTAAATTTAATATGCGTATATCTGACCCAGGGGATTCCTGCAAAATTCTATGACACCCTGTGCCCTCTGCCAAGAAGGTCTTGAGTCACACCTGGCTCATTAATAATAATAATAATAATAATAATTAATAATAAAAAAGAGAAGTTATTTGAATGAAGGGTGTTATATAAATGTATTTTACTAGGAAATAATCCAGTTACAGGAAATACATTAAGCACTATATTCTGATGTCAAAAACAAACAAAAATACCATTTGCTTTCTTAGGAGGAAGCGAGAAAGGCATGAAACAAGTTCTTTTAAAGCAGTGTCAGTAGGTGCAGGCTTCTGATGTTGAACAGCGAAAGAAGTAAAAACATGTTGACTGACTTTGTGACCTGCTAATCTTTCCTTCCATTCTTTCTGACTTGGCAATGAATGAAAAACCTTGACACTGCCTTGCTTAGGCCTGGGCCATGCGTTATTTTGTACTGGTATAACTATTTTGTTTAATGTGAATGTTTTTAATGGAACTAGGTATACAGGTACAACTGCTAGCATGAATGGTTATGTTGGTATAAATGTGCTATATAACAATATAATTTATTCCCCTTCCGTTACATTAGTAAGTTTATACTGGTGTAAGCATCTTTATACTTGTATAAAGATCTACACTAGGAGGGTTGTACCAGCTTTAACTATACCAGTTAGTTAGTAGTGCAACTTTTGTGTGTAGACAAAGCCTTATTTTCCTTCTTAATGATTTTTCAGTGATGATTCTTGTGGTCTACTTTTTTTTTGGTATTGTTCTGCAATTTAGGGCTATGTGCCAGTGTGCTTTTGTATGTGGTTAAGTGATTGCTTTAATTTAAAACTAATTGCTTTATATTTTAGTGAGCATTACAATTACATTACAGATCACTCTGGGCTAAATCATGTATATTAAGGAAAGGTTTTTCCAAGATATCATTACTTCACCAGTATGGGACTCTCTAACCCATTGCTTTGAATGACAGTTTGTTTGATTCATGTATTGTGACTAGAAACTATAGTAGTTGGTAGTGTATTTGAGAGATTGTCAGATTCCTCCAGCATTTCCTCTTTTGTTCTCATCCCCACAAAAGTTTTGTGCTGTTGCTTTTGGGCAGATCTTGCCACTGATGGGTTGGCTAAAAGGACATCACTTCTGGGTAAGTAATCTTTCAATTGTCCCAGAGGCAGAGTACACTGTTTGTGCCAAGACCAGGCCTGGGATCATTTCATTGCCATGTGGAGCACTGTCTACATATGAGATTTCTACATGTTTTTAAAAAAAATGTTAGTCACATCAATATTTATGGAAATTTGGGATAATTCACAATAAAACTGTAAAGTTGGATTGGTCCTCTGAGGCAGTGGCTCTCAACCTTTCCAGGCTACTATACCCCTTTCAGGAGTGTGATTTGTCTGGTGTACCCCCAAGTTTCACCTCACTTAAAATTACTTGCTTCGAAATCAAACATAAAAATACAAAAGTGTCACAGCACACTGTTGCTAACAAATTACCTGCTTTCTCACTTTTTACCAATATAATTACAAAATAAATCAATTGGAATATAAATATTGTACTTACATTTCAATCCAGTATATAGAGCAGTATAACAAGTCATTGTCTGTATGAACGTTTAGTTTGTACTGACTTGCTAGTGTTTTTTATGTAGCCTGCTGTTAAAAAATAGGCAAATATCCAGATTAGTTGATGTACCCCAGGGGTATGCATACCTCTGGTTGAGAACCACTGCTCTGGGCATAACAGTACACCATGTAAATTGTCTACTGACAAAAGGATAACATTGTAATCTTTTTGTCATAACACAAGCTTTATGGCATACTCCAAGAGCTCAAATGTGAACGAGGGACTAAGCAGAATTACACCATACTGGACTGATAATTCAGAAAATTTATCTTCCAACCAGATAATACTAAAGCCCACAAAACTGCTCTTCTACATCTGACTTTTGAAAAAATGAACTAGCAGATTAGTCCTCAATAGAAACTAAGTAACTTAAATTATGCTTGGAATGCATTGCAGTTATTAAGGAATTTAAGTAACAGTGATTTCTTCTGTTTTGCTAGCAACAGTTTTAGGATTTGAACTGCATATTAACTTTCACATTTACTCTGGCTTTTTGCTTTAAAGAGAATATCTTAGTTCTAAAAAGGAAAACTTTGCCAAGCATATGGGGAAAAAAAATCTCCCAAATGTTCAGTATTAACATGAAGCATATATGTGGGAGGGAGTGTAATCTAGGGTACTGATAGCCAGGATTCTGTGTAATACTATTGTGCCTTAGTTTACCTAATGTAAGGAGGAGGAAAGTTTATAAAAATTGAACCTAGCAACCCTTTAAAGCACTTTGCAATCCTCTGAAATTGCTAGGAAATAAAGTATTAAATGTTGGTAGGCTACAGGAACCTAAAGTGAACAGTTTCCTTAATGGACACTTCCTATCTCAGGCATATCTTGCTGCAGTTAGGGCTTGTCTACACTACGCGTTTAAAACCAATTTAGCAGCGTTAAACCAATTTAACGCTGCCACCCGTCCACACACCAGGCCCTTTATATCGATATAAGGGCTCTTTAAACCGGTTTCTGTTACTCCTCCCTGAAGAGAGAAGTAGCGCTGAAATGGTATTACCATATCGTATTAGGGTTGTGTGGCCGCAAATCGACGGTATTGGCCTCCGGGCGGTATCCCACAGTGCACCACTGTGACCACTTTGGACAGCAATCCGAACTCAGATGCACTGACCAGGTAAACGGAAAAGCCGCGAACTTCTGAATTTCATTTCCTGTTTGCCCAGCGTGGAGCTCTGATCAGCACGGGTGCAATGCAGTCCCAAATCCAAAAGAGCTCCAGCATGGATGTACGGGAATACTGGATCTGCTCGCTGTATGGGGAGACAAATCTGTTCTATTCTGCAGCTCCATTACAGAAGACGAATGAGAAAAATTTGAAAACAAATTCTCCAGAGCTATGATAGACCAGAGGCCACAGCACCGTGCTGTGTGACAAGCGTAACGGAAAGCCCAAGAATCAATGGACGACTCATGGAGGAGGGGGGGGACTGAGGACTCCAGCTATCCCACAGTCCCCGCAGTCTCTGAAAGCATTTGCATTCTGGCTGAGCTCCCAATGCCTGTAGGGTCAAAAACTTTGTTCCAGGATGTTTCAGAGTATATGTCATCAGTTACACCCCCCTTCCCCCTAGCGTGAAAAAGAAAGGGGAAAAAAAATCGTTCTTGGCTTTTTTATATGTCACCCTATGTCTACTGCATGGTATGATAGACGGTGCTGCCGGGCAATGAATAGCATCATCCTCTTCTTTCCCCTCCTGATTCCAGACGTACATATGACTGCTATCATCATCGTCGTCTCCCGGAGTGCTCCTGGCTGGCTATCAGGTGAGGTTGCCAGGGGCTTTGTGTAAAAATACGAATGACTCCGGTCAATTCCCCAGTAGTGGTACAGAACGGCTGGTAACCGTCTTCATCATAGCAACTGGGCTTGAGCTCCATCAGGCCCTCCCCCTTCATGTCTAAAGAAAAGATTCTGTTACGATGCCTTGGAGTATCATAGCAGCAGGATGCTGGGCTCCTCTTCCCCGCCACCGTTTAATGTCCGGCTGGACTATCATAGCAGCTGGAGCTGCTCCCTCAATTTTATTCACTAACACGTCGTGTTTTTCTTATTCCTGCATTCTTTATACTTCATCAACACAATGGGGGACACTGCCACGGTAGCCCGGGAAGGTATGGGGAGAAGGGAATCAATGGGTGGGGTTGTGATGCATGGGGGGACCCCCCCATGTAATGGCATGCAAATCTCAGTTCTGCTGGATTTGACATGTGAGGGCCTGTGATTCTGGTTTCTCTGATTCACTGGTCTGTAGTACATTGCCTCATTCTAGGCGGACTGACTCTATTTTTATAGATAACCCATAAAGGAGCGATTGACTCGGGGAGTCATTTCCCATTTTTGTCTTTGTCGCCCCCGGCGATCTCAGCTAAGGCCAGCCAGGAGCAGCTTGGAACAGCAGCAGACGGTACAGAACGACTTTGATAACTGGTCATTCTCATTGCCAATTTCAATGGCACAGCAGGACCGAGTACAGAAACGATGGTAACCATCTCTGCTACCTTGCATGGGAAAAGGAATGCTGCTGTGTAGACTGCAGTACCGCCTCTGTCAGCGGCATCCAGTATAATATGGTGACAGTGATAAAAGGCAAAACGGGCTCCATGGTTGCCGTGCTATGGCGTCTGCCAGGGCAATCCAGGGAAAAATCGGGCGAAAAATGATTGATCTACCGTTTGCTTTCCTGGAGGAAGATGAAGTGACGACATTTACCAGAATACCCGCACACTATTTTTGCCCATCATGCATAGGGCTCATCAACCCAGAATTCCATGGGCGTGGAAGACTGTTGGAACTAGGTTAGCTATGGATAGCTACCACATGCAATGCTCTGGAAATCGCCGCTAGCCTGGTACATGGACGACACTGCTCCCGAATTAATGTGCTTGTGTGCGCGTTCACTTGACTTGTACAATCTGTTTTATAAACCAGTTTAGTAAAATCGCTATAATCCGTTAGCGTAGACATACCTGAGATGCAGCTAGTTCCTAGACCTTAGAATACCATGAAGGAAACAAGAGGAAAATCATCTTAATGAAATCCTCTTATATATGCTGGGCATAGCCAAAATATCTTCTCAGTAAGCCAATATATTTTCTTGGGGTAAATGGTTTTGAAATATTTGGAGAAATCGTTTAACCTGATCTGTTCCTTGCTTTCCATTTAAGCCTGGAAACAGAGTCTGCAGCTGGTGTCTAGACCATGAAGTTTCGACATGAGAATGTATCCTCTCTCTGTTGGGACACTTTTTTCTGAACTTCATCTGTTGATTACTCAAAGTAAGAAAGGGCAGAGTGAACTTAATCTTGGTACCAGATGGACCTGATAAAAAGATCTGCTTGAGATGGAGTACAACCAGCTCATTTATCTCAAGCCAGTGCGAGGGCTTCTCTTATACAGGCTGTGGCTGCATCCTAGTCCAACACAGCTCAAGCTATCTGCATAGTTTGTGATGGGGCATCGCTAGTGATGTTCAGTAGGCTCCTGGATACCTTACCTGCTTTTTGTAAGTGGGAAGCCTCTGTAGTATATAGTGATGGTGAAATATAAACTTAAACCCCACAAATCCATTGTCCCACCCCTCAGTGAAGTGCCTGCAAAAAACAGTTCAGTAAAGTATTGCCACTAATGTTCTAAAGGTGTAGGATCCATGTCTTAATGTCAATAGAAGAAAAACTGACATGAACCAAGCTGCACTAATCCTTTAGCATTTGGATTTCTGTAGGGCTGACCCTGAGCTTCTCCCCAGTACTGCCCAAGAAAACACCTTTGGCCAGTGTCCAAGCTTGAAATTCACCTTTCAAGCTGAAATGCTTCTTAGGTCCACAGGAGATCCTTTCCCTTCACCTTTGGACCCACAGTCCCTCAACTGGGCTTTATTTAGTCGTTCCCTCCCTTATAGCTCTAGGTTAGCTCTGCTTGCTGTCCTTTCCTGGAAGGTGGCGTTCCCAGTTTCCTTTTCACTGGCTTTGAAGATTAATGATCTGGATAATGGGCTGAATTGCACCCTCAGCAAGTTCACGTATGACACTAAACTGGGGGGAGAGGTGGATATGTTGGAGGGTAGGGATAGGGTCCAGATTGACCTAGACAAATTGGAGGACTGGGACAAAAGAAATCTGATGAGGTTCAACAAGGACAAGTGCAGAGTCCTGCCCTTATGACAGAAGAATCCCATGCACTGCTACAAGCTGGGGACCGACTATCTACGCAGCAGTTCTGCAGAGAACGACATGGGGATTACAGTGGAGGAGAAGCTGGATATGAGTCAACAGGGTTTCCT
>NC_133771.1:8285779-8313141 GCF_003597395.2 Chelonoidis abingdonii | reverse complement strand
GACTGTATTTTCCTAGTTTGTGAGAATGTCCTGGGGATTGTTACAAGCCTTACTAAAATCAAGATACCATGTCTACTGCTTTCCACTAGGGCAGTTACTCTGTCAAAGAAGAAATTTAACTTTTCCTCTGATTAACAAATGATCGTTCATTTTGTACAGTAACTTGGTTTTACAAAACAACCCCCCTCATTAAACGTATGTTTAATAGGCAAAAGGGCTAGTTCAGATGGCCTGTACATGTTTGTATTGGGAAATAAACCATGGTTCAAGAAAGGAGTACAAATGCATAACTTAGTCCTATATATACTGGCTTGTGTGTTTAAATCTTATTAAAATTGGTTCATAGTTGACAATCTGAACATGTGAAACGTGAGGTCTAGGATACTTCAGCGAATGGTCAATTTATGGCCCACTTATAAATCCTTTGAAAATAAGTGTTTTATAACTGAAACAGCACTACGTGTAGTTGGGTTTAATTTGATCACATAGTGCTGTTCATGATTAAGTTATTTGTAGGCACTGGTGTTGAAATAGTTCTGTGATTTGGGCATATACAATGTAATCAGCACTCTACAAGTCAAATATTTGGTGCTGCAGATGCTCTTTCAGAGGGATCTTTGAAGGACTTCTAATTTTTTAAAGGAGGGATTTGAAAAGAGAAGGTGTTGTCATGTGTAAGAGGCAGTTCGATGTATAAGGAGCAGCATAAAATGTGAAGGTGTTATTTTGGGAAGGAGGCTTGAGAGGAGTATAGAGAGAAGAGTAGGAGCAGGAAGAAATTAAGAGTTGGCAGCTATTGTGTATTCATCAGTAACTGACCCTGTGACCCATAGGCACTTAAAATCTGTTGCTGTGAAAGGCTATGCTGCTTAAACTGCTGGGGTTGTCCTTAATTCCTCTTGAAAAAGTGTTAATGACCTACCTCTACCAGAGACTTACAAGAAGGCGTTGGTGTAACTTCTCAACAAAACACCATTTCTCTACAAGTCCAGCACCTGTTCTCTCTCAGTGCTGCTCAGTAAACATCTGGGGTATAACATTTATACATGAAAAAAGAACAGGAGTACTCGTGGCACCTTAGAGACTAACAAATTTATTTGAGCATAAGCTTTCGTGGGCTACAGCCTACTTCATCAGATGCATGCAGTGGAAAATAGAGTAGGAGGACACACACACACACACACACACACACACACACTATTAATAATTTATTAATATAATTTATATAATTTATAAATAATTTAATTTATAAATATACATTATATAATATTCATATAATTTAAAAATAAATTATAATATAATTTATTTTTTTATAGAAATATTAAATTTAATTTTTATAATATATATATATATTAGAATTTAATATATAAAATTTTTTATATTTTATTTTATATTATTTATATATAATTTATAATTAATATATAAAATAAATTATTTATAAAAAATTATTATATTAAAATAAAATCTAAAAATTAAATTTTTATAATATATAATATAAAATTAATATATTTTAATTTAAATTAAAAAACATGTTGACTGACTTTGTGACCTGCTATCTTTCCTTCCATTCTTTCTGATCTGGCAATGAATGAAAACCTTGACACTGCTTGCTTGGCCTGGGCCATGCGTTTTTTTGTACTGGTAAAACTATTTTGTTTAATGTGAATGTTTTTAATGGAACTAGGTATACAGGTACAACTGCTAGCATGAATGGTTTATTGGTATAAATGGCTATATAACATATTAATTATTCCCCTTCCGTTACATTAGTAAGTTATACTGGTGTGAAAAGCTTTTACTTGTATAAGAGATCTACACTAGGAGGGTTGTACCGCTTTAACATATCCAGTTAGTTAGTAGTGCAACTTTTGTGTGTAGACAAAGCCTTATTTTCCTTCTTAATGATTTTTCAGTGATGTTCTTGTGGTCTACTTTTTTTTTGGTATTGTTCTGCAATTTAGGGCTATGTGCCAGTGTGCTTTTGTATGTGGTTAAGTGATTGCTTTAATTTAAAACTAATTGCTTTATATTTTAGTGAGCATTACAATTACATTACAGATCACTCTGGGCTAAATCATGTATATTAAGGAAATTTTTTCCAAGATATCATTACTTCACCAGTATGGGACTCTAAAGTTTGTAGTATGCTATTTTGAGTTGAGTATTTCAAAAAATTATTCAGATTTGAGAATAGCCACATGGTTAACTGTGGCTAGAGAGACACTAACAGATGCTACTCAGGCAAAGGTTGAAATTAGGAAATTACTTAATTCTAAGGCTACAAGAAGAGGCCAAGGTGGGATGGTGGTAAGTAAATCCATTTATTGGTGTCTGAATATCTGTGACCTCAAAGCAGAATTTTCAAAGCCTTGTGATCCATCCCTAACTTTGAGCAGTCAGCAGCTGAGCTTCCAGTGATCTGCTCTACATCATCCATCCATTTTCGCGCTCATTGTCCCCTATTACAATGACCCTCCACCATTCCTCCCATATTAACTTTCTCAAGGTATTTCCCTCTCTATGCCTAATGTGACCAAAATATGTTCGTTTGTGCCTGTTGATTTCTGATTGGAGAGTCTGCTTCTCTCCAGTAATATTTCTAGCCCAGGCATTTGCCTTTTGTCCATCAAGGAGATGTGTGAGAGTCTTCACCAGCACCACTTTTCAAAAGCTTCAGGTTCTTCTTGTCAGCAGCATTAACTTCCCATGATTGACATCCATAAATAGGTATTGAAAAAGTTAGCCTTTTTACCAGTCGCTCTGTTGCACATTTCAAGATGCCACATTTTTTCCATGCATTACTTAAGAAGGCCATAGCTAAGTGAGCCATCCTAGTCGTCTTCCCATTTCTTTGGAACAGCCTCCTTGGTTGTGGCTTGTGTAGTCATGGCAGAGCACTGGGAGAGAGCTCTCCTAGTGCTCTAAAAACCCGCTCCCACGAGGGGTGTAGCTACTAGTGCTGGTGCACTATCTACACTGGCGGTTTACAGCGCTGAAACTTGTGCTCAGGGAGTTGTTTTTTTCACACCTTTGAGCGAGAAATTGCAGCACTGTAAATTGCCAGTGTAGACAAGCCCTAGAATGACAGCAATGGGAGGGTTTCTTCCATCACTGTAGTTAGTCCACCTCCCGGAGAGGCGGTAGCTTGGTCAATGGAAGAATTCTTACGTCTGCCTAGTATTGTCTACACTGGAGTTTAGTTTGGCATGGCTACGTTTCTGAGGGGTGTGGATTTTCCACTTGCCTGAGAGACGTAGCTATGCCAGTGCAAGTTTTTCAATGTAAACCAGCCCTTAGTAGTTGTAATGGGCCATAAAAAGTCCATGGTTTTTAGTGTCCACGCCGGAGTTGTGAATTTAAGTTCGCAGACTTGTCTTTTTTGAAAGTGTGCAGGTTTCCTTTGAGGATGAGTACTGAAACTGCAGATATGGAGTGAGTGCTTGTGATAAGTGTTCACTCATGGGCGATGGAGTGTTTTTTTTTCTCGTAATGGACTCACACAGGGAAAAGTTGGAGGTTTTTTGAGCCCTTCAGGTTACAAATTAAATGCACATGCATTCTTTATTTTACCATGCATAGACAGGCCTGTGTAGTAGTAGGCACATGAAGTTCGTGTTCTTACATTACCTCATTTCTGGAGGGATAGGTTGTTGAAACAAGAGCAAGCAGCAGGCACCATTATTGATAAATGTTCATATTGAATACAGGATCCATAGCACAGTGCAAATGATGGATTCTTTATTATAGTAGCTAACATCTAAAATTGTTGTTTTGGAGTAACAGGAGGAAATGGAGTCTGTATCTGAAAATGGGTAATCGATTTCAACTAACTGAACCCAAATTAATGTGTAAATATTTACAGGGACAGGTTTTTTCTTCTGAGCTCTGAACTGCTATACTAGTGCTTCTCAGACTTATTTGATTGCACCTCCCTTCTTTGCGTCTGTAGCAGTTTATGCATCCCCTTCTGCCACACAAATACATATACCGATATATGCAGCGGCGGCGCTTCACTAGAATCAGTTTCAGCTTCTTTGTTTTTCACTTGTTTTTTTTTCTGTTGCATGAATGAGCCAACGATCCATTGTAATAAGAGCAAAAGCAAAACTGCGATTGTGGTCAATGCTCACAATTAAATGTGCACACCACATCATAGCGAATGGGATTAAAGTACAGGTGGCAATGACTTTGTATAACGCTTTGCAGACTTAACAGAAATCTGTCAGAATGCACAGTGCCATCTGAGGATCTGATATTTCTGGAGGAATCAACGTTGCTAGTTATTCATTGTGGTGGGTAAAATGTGTGCAGTAAAAAATTTTTTTTTTTCCTCCAAAAGCTTCTCACCAGCCCCCCTGCAAATAGATGCCATGCCCCCCTCCAGGTCCTGTTCCCCGGTTTGAGAACCTCTGTGCTCTACTACCCTTATATGTACCATTAAATGCTTATGAGCCTGCCAAACCTTGCACCCACCACCACCACCAACCACTGCTACCTCCGCACAACTCCTTCTTTAAGGGGCTTACCCTCACGTTCACTCTTAAGCAGACCAGCTTGATTTGAGGGGCAGCTGGCCCTTTGCAATTTCTACCTGATATCTGAAGAATGATCTTGGGCGTAAAAGTATGCAGTTTTATTTAGAGATCTGGGTTATATGCCTGGCTGTGCCACACAGTTTATTTTTATATGATAGTTTCAGGGCCAAATCCTGCTGCCTTTTGAGGGTGTCATATATCTAATTTCAGTAGATCAACTTATGTGGTAAGTTGAAAAGGATTTGGCGCCCACTCTGATGCCATAGTCATGACATCAGAATTCTTTACTCACTCAAATGAATTATGTTAGTCACAAAATAGATTTCTATGTTACGTGATAATGCAGATATCTTGGTAATCAGCAATGAAGGGAAAAATAAAAACAGAAGCTGCGTGGGCACTTTAAAGTGAATTTAATGCACTTGCAGGTTGGGGTAAGCACATTTAATAAACATTGTGTTTGGAGGTAAAGGGACTTATTAAATTATGGCTGCTTTTTAAATGCAAAATAGTTTGCCACAAGTCACTCAGTGTTACTAGATGTCTCTGTGTTCCGTTGGGTTGTAGAGTCCTTGGTGTAGTTTCTAGAATAACTTTCCATGAATGCAAAAAGAACAGGAGTACTTGTCACCTTAGAGACTAAGGTGAGCTATTACCAGCAGAGGAGAGAAAAAAAACTTTTTGTAGTGGTAATCAAAATGGTCCATTTCCAGCAGTTGACAAGAAGGTGTGAGGACAACAGGGGGGAATAAACATGGGGAAATAGTTTTACTTTGTGTAATGACCCATCCACTCCCAGTCTTTATTCAAGCCTAATTTAATGGTGTCCATTTTGCAAATTAATTCCAATTCAGCAGTCTCTCATTGGAGTCTGTTTTTGAAGTTTTTTGTTGTAATATTGCGACTTTTAGGTCTGTAATCGAGTGACCAGGGAGATTGAAGTGTTCTCCAACTGGTTTTTGAATGTTATAATTCTTGATGTCTGATTTGTGTCCATTTATTCTTTTACGTAGAGACTGTCGGTTTGGCCAATGTACATGGCAGAGGGGCATTGCTGGCACATGATGGCATATATCACATTGGTAGATGTGCAGGTGAACGAGCCTCTGATAGTGTGGCTGATGTGATTAGGTCCTATGATGGTGTCCCCTGAATAGATATGTGGACAGAGTTGGCAAATGGGCTTTGTTGCAAGGATAGGTTCCTGGGTTAGTGTTTTTGTTGTGTGTGTGTGGTTGCTGGTGAGTATTTGCTTCAGGTTGGGGGGCTGTCTGTAAGCAAGGACTGGCCTGTCTCCCAAGATCTGTGAGAGTGATGGATCGTCCTTCAGGATAGGTTGTAGATCCTTGATGATGCGCTGGAGAGGTTTTAGTTGGGGGCTGAAGGTGATGGCTAGTGGCGTTCTGTTACTTTCTTTGTTGGGCCTGTCCTGTAGTAGGTGACTTCTGGGTACTCTTCTGGCTCTGTCAATCTGTTTCTTCACTTCAGCAGGTGGGTATTGTAGTTGTAAGAATGCTTGATAGAGATCTTGTAGGTGTTTGTCTCTGTCTGAGGGTTGGAGCAAATGTGATTGTATCGTAGAGCTGGCTGTAGACAATGGATCGTGTGGTGTGGTCTGGATGAAAGCTGGAGGCATGTAGGTAAGTATAGCGGTCAGTAGTTTCCGGTATAGGGTGGTGTTTATGTGACCATCGCTTATTAGCACTGTAGTGTCCAGGAAGTGGATCTCTTGTGTGGACTGGTCCAGGCTGAGGTTGATGGTGGGGATGGAAATTGTTGAAATCATGGTGGAATTCCTCAAGGGCTTCTTTCCATGGGTCCAGATGATGAAGATGTCATCAATGTAGCGCAAGTAGAACAGGGGCGTTAGGGGATGAGAGCTGAGGAAGCGTTGTTCTAAGTCAGCCATAAAATGTTGGCACTGTGGGCCATGCAGGTACCCATAGCAAGTGCTGCTGACTTGAAGGTATACATTGTCCCCAAATGTGAAATAGTTGTGGGTGAGGACAAAGTCACAAAGTTCAGCCACCAGGTTTGCCGTGACATTATCAGGGATACTGTTCCTGACAGCTTGTAGTCCATCTTTGTGTGGAATGTTGGTGTAGAGGGCTTCTACATCCATAGTGGCAGGATGGTGTTTTCTGGAAGATCACCAATGGACTGTAGTTTCCTCAGGAAGTCAGTGGTGTCTCGAAGATAGCTAGGAGTGCTGGTAGTAGGGGACCTGAGGGAGAGTCTACATAGTCAGACATCCTGCTGTCAGGGTGCCAATGCCTGAGATGATGGGGTGTCCAGGATTTCCAGGTTTATGGATCTTGGAATGAAAAGTTGTGTGTCTGCTTAATAAGCCTTGTGCGTGTGTTTGCTAGCAGTTTCTCTTTCGCTTTCTTTTGAATGGCTGTTGCTCTTTATCCTGGACTTGTTTTTCTCATTTCTTTGAAGTGAATTGATGCTCAAACTGATTTCTCTTTCTAGTGTCACTGTAGTGTATTTTAAGGAAGGAAAATGGAGAGTAGTTAGCAAAAACCACTCCCCCCCCCCAAAAAAAACAAAAACAGAAAAAAGAAAAACTGTTTTAGCTAATATGTTTTTTTACCTTCAGTGTGAAAGGGTATAATGTAAAGTGTTTTCAAAAACTATTATCAAGACAGTTAAAATGGGAAACTATTTAAAAAAATCTGTTCTTAAAAATGGTTTCTCACACACTCTCCTCTTTCGCTATTGTATTTATAGGGCTTAATTAAAATAAATCCGTCATGGATAAGAGAGAACGTTCTCATGGATTGGTCTTATTGTTTATTCCCTGTGACCTGTGGAAAATGAGGGGTAGAGATTGAGTTCCCCAGTTTGTAAAGTGAGGCTACAGCCTGGTGTTTCCTGGGAGTATCTAGGGTTCTGAGGCACCTCGGTAGCACCTGGCCTTGGAGTGAGGAAGCCATTGTCTGTGCTTGTCATGGGTCAGCTCCCCAATTTCACTGGCAACACAAATGCTCCCTTTCAGCCAATGCAAGGCTTTTTGCTGTCCCTCTGGAGGTAAGTGACCTCTGAGCGTCCACCTGGAATGTCTAGCCCTATACCACTAGATACTCTCAGTATTCATAGATTCACTTCTCCCAAAGGAACAAGTACACCCCCAGCTTACTAGATGTGGCTCAGTTCACTGCTCTGCTAACCCTTAGCACTTAAGAGCAGTTGACAGTGAAAGCAAATGAAAGTTTATGTAACAAAATGTAGAAATTCAAATGATAGCAAGCAGAAGTACTGGAAACAAAACGGTTACATATTTAAAAATGAAGTCATAACATGCATTTTAGAACCTAAACTTAACTAATTACTGTCCTGTCTTGTAGAGGAAGCTCACTTAAAATCCTTTCGCATATTACAGCCAGGCTTCCATTCATGAAACAAGCCACGCTTTCAGCTTACTTCCTCTGTGGAAAAGATTTAGGGTGCTTCCCTATAATCCCAGTTATACTCCTCAAACCATTCTTTACTGGGAACAGGATGCCCCCCTACTGGCTATCTTTTCCTGCATGCCTCTTGTCTGTTTTGCTGCTCTGACAGTAGATAGGCCTCCATTGTGAAGCAGATAAGATACCATGATCAGCCCAGATACATGACAGATAAGCATCTTTTCCATCTTACTTCACAGAGCGTGTTTATCAGCTTCTGGTGACCTGACATAACTCACATACTTTAAGAACATAATTATTCAATACAGATACATAATTCCTAAACATTATCCGTACATACCACTTTCTCAATTATTATGATGACCGGTGGGTTCTGGGTCTTTGAAGAGACCTCATATGCCACCCTTGGTAAATTTAATATGGTTTGCGTATATCTGACCAGGGGATTCCTGCCATAAATTCTATGACACCGTGCCCTCTGCCAAGAAGGTCAGCATTGAGTCACACCCTGGCTCATTAATAATAATAATAATAATAAATAATTAATAATAAAAAAGAGAAGTTATTTGAATGAAGGGTTTATATAAATGTATTTTACTAGAAATACATCCAGTTACAGGAAGCATACATTAAGCACTATATGCTGATGTCAAAAAACAAACAAAAAATACGCATTTGCTTTTCCTTAGGAGGAGCTGAGAAAGGCATGAAACAGTTCTTTTAAGCACTGTGTCAGTAGGTTGCAGGCTTCTGATGTTGAACAGCGAAAGAAGTAAAAAAACATGGTTGACTGACTTTGTGACCTGCCTAATCTTTCCTTCCATTCTTTCTGACTTGGCAATGAATGAAAAACCTTGGACACTGCTTGCTGAGGGCCTGGGCCAATGCGTTATTTTGTCACTGGTATAATTACTATTTTGTTTAATAGTGATAATGTTTTTAATGGAACTAGGTATTTACAGGTACAACTGCTAGCACTGAAAATGGTTATGTTGGTAATAAATGTGGCCTATATAACAATATAATTTATTCCCCTTTCCGTTACATTAGTAAGTGTATACTGGTGTGAACGCATCCTTTATACTTGATATAAGACGATCTACACTAGGAGGGTTGTAACCGCTTTAAGCATATACCAAGTATTAGTTAGTAGATGCAACTATTTGATGTGTAGACAATACTGCGCCTTATTTTCCTTCTTAATGATTTTTCAGTGATGGTTTCTTGTGGTCTACTTTTTTTTTGGTATTTTCTGCAATTTTAGGCGCTATGTGCCAGTGTGGGCTTTTGTATGTGGTTAAGTGATTGCTTTAATTTAAAACTAATTGGCTTTATATTTTAGTGAGCAGTTATACAAATTACATTACAGATCACTCTGGGCTAAATCATGTATATTAAGGAAATTTTTTTCCAAGATATCATTACTTCACCAGTATGGGACTCTCTAACCCATTGCTTTGAATGACAGTTTGTTGATTTCATGTATTGTGCACTTAGAAACTATAGTAGTTGGTAGTGTATTGAGAGATTGTCAGATTCCTCCAGCATTTCCCTTTTGTTCTCATCCCCACAAAAGTTTTGTGCTGTTGCTTTTGGAGCAGATCATTGCCACTGATGGGTTGGCTAAAGGACATCACTTCTGAGTAAAGTAATCTTTACAATTGTCCCAGAGGCAGAGTACACTGTTTGTGCCAAGACCCAGGCCTGGGATCTTTTCATTGCCATGTGGAGCACTGTCTACATATGAGATTTCATACATGTTTTTAAAAAAATGTTAGTCACATCAATATTTATGGAAATTTGGGATAATTCACAATAAAACTGTAAAGTTGGATTGGTCCTCTGAGGCAGTGGCTCTCAACCTTTCCAGGCTACTATACCCCTTTCAGGAGTGTGATTTGTCTGGTGTACCCCCAAGTTTCACCTCACTTAAAAATTACTTGCTTACGAAATCAAACATAAAAATACAAAAGTGTCACAGCACACTGTTGCTAACAAATTACCTGCTTTCTCATTTTTACCATATAATTACAAAATAAATCAATTGGAATATAAATATTGTACTTACATTTCAATCAAGTATATAGAGCAGTATAAACAAGTCATTGTCTGTATGAACGTTTAGTTTGTACTGACTTTGCTAGTGTTTTTTATGTAGCCTGCTGTAAAAATAGGCAAATATCCAGATTAGTTGATGTACCCCCAGGGGTATGCATACCTCTGGTTGAGAACCACTGCTCTGCGGCATAACAGTACACCAACATGTAAATGTCTACTGACAAAAGGATAACATTGTAATCTTTTTGTCATAACACAAGCTTTATGGCATACTCCAAGAGCTCAAATGTGACGAGGGACTAAGCAGATTACACCATACTGAGACTGATAATTCAGAAAATTTATCTTCAACCAGATAATACTAAAAGCCCACAAAACTGCTCTTCTACATCTGACTTTGAAAAATGAACTAGCAGAAATTAGTCCTCAATAGAAACTAAGTAACTTCAAATTATGCTTGGAATGCATTGCAGTTATTAAGGAATTTAAGTAACAGTGATTTCTTCTGGTTTTGCTAGCTAAACAGTTTTAGGATTTGAACTGCATATAAACTTTCACATTTACTCTGGCTTTTTTGCTTTAAAGAGAATATTTAGTTCTAAAAAGGAAAACTTTGCCAAGCATATGGGGAAAAAAAATCTCCCAAAATGTTCAGTATTAACATGAAGCGATATGTGGGAGGGAGTGTAATCTAGGGTACTGATAGCCAGGATTCTGTGTAATACTATTGTGCCTTAGTTTACCTACATGTAAGGAGGAGGAAAGTTTATAAAAATTGAAACCTAGCAACCCCTTTAAAGCACTTTGCAATCCTCTGAAATATGCTAGGAAATAAGTATTAAATGTGGTAGGCTACAGAAACCTAAAGTGAACAGAGTTTCCTTAATGGACACTTCCTATCTCAGGCATATCTTGCTGCAGTTAGGCCTGGTCTACACTACGCGTTTAAACCAATTTTAGCAGCGTTAAACCAATTTAACGCTGCACCCGTCCACACAACCAGGCCCTTTATATCGATATAAAGGGCTCTTTAAACCGGTTTCTGTACTCCTCCCTGACGAGAGACGAGAGAAGTAGCGCTGAAAATCGGTATTACATATCGTAGTTAGGGTAGTGTGCCGCAAATCGACGTATGGCCCTCGGGCGGATCCCCACAGTGCACACGTGACCACTTTGGACAGCAATCGAACTCAGATGCACTGACCAGGATAAACAGGAAAGCCCCGAGACTTCTGAATTTCCATTTCCTGTTGCCCAGCGTGGGAGCCTGATCAGCAGGGTGCATGCAGTCCAAAGTCCCAAATCCAAAAAGAGCTCCAGCATGGACCGTACGGGAGATACTGGATCTGATCGCTGTATGGGAGACAAATCTGTTCTATCAGCAGCTCCGTTACAGAAGACGAAATGCTAAAGCATTTGAAAAAAATCTCCAGGCTATGATAGACAGAGTCCACAGCACAGTGCTGTGTGACAAGCGTAACGGAAAGCCAAAGAATCAAATGGACGCTCATGGAGGGAGGGGGGACTGAGGACTCCAGCTATCCCACAGTCCCCAGCAGTCTCCGAAAAGCATTTGCATTCTTGGCTGAGCTCCCAATGCCTGTAGGGTCAAAAACATTGTCCGGGTGGTTCAGGGTATATCTCGTCAATTTACTCCCCCTCCCCCCCCTCACCACGTGAAAGAAAAGGGAAAAAAATCATTTCTGACTTTTTTATATGTCACCCTATGTCTACTGCATGCTGCTGGTAGACACGGTGCTGCCGCAATGAACAGCAGCAGCATCCTCTCCCCTCCCCTCCCCAGTGGCAGACGGTACAATAGACTGCCTATCCGTCATCATCATCAGCCGTGAGTGCTCCTGGCTGGCTCAGGTGAGGTCGGCCGGGGGCGCCTGGGTAAAAATAGGAATGACTCCTGGTCATTCCCGGTAGATGGTACAGAACGGCTGGTAACCGTCTTCATCATAGCAACTGGGCTGAGCTCCATCAGCCCCCTCCTTCATGTCTAAGAAAAGATTCTGTACTGCCTGGACTATCATAGCAGCTGGATGCTGGCTCCTCCCCCGCATTTTATGTCCTGCCTGGGACTAAAGCAGCTGGAGCTGCAATTTTATCTCACTAACAAGTTCCCTGCATTCTTTATTACTTCATCACACAAATGGGGGGACACTGCAACGGTAGCCCAGGAAGGTTGGGGAGAGGGAAGCAATGGGCAACGGTTGTGTCTGTTGGGGGGACACCCCTAGAATGGCATCAAGGTCATCATTTCTGCGGGATCTGACAATGGAGCGGCAACTCTGACCTGGTTTCGGCTGATACACTGGTCTCTAGTACACTTGCCCATTCTAGGCAGGACTGACTCTATTTTTAGAATAGCAACATAAAGGAGCGAATGACCCGGGGGGTCATTCCCATTTTTGTCTTGCGCCCCCGGCGACTCAGCGAAGGCCAGCCAGGACACCCATACAGCACAGACGGTACAGAACGACTTTTTGATAACCAATCATCTCATCGCCAATTTACAATGGCACAGCAGACAGTACAGAACAACTGGTAACCGTCTCTGCTACCTTTGCAAAGGCAAAGAATGCTGCTGTGTAGCACTGCAGTACCGCCTCTGTCAGCGGCATCCAGTACACCATATGGTTTGACAGTGACAAAAGGCAAAACGGGCTCCATGGTTGCCATGCTATGGCGTCTGCCAGGGCAATCCAGGGAAAAAGGGCGGCGAAAAATGATTGTCTGCCATTTGCTTTCACGGAGGAAGGAATGAGTGACGACATTTACCCAGAATCACCCGTGACACTGTTTTATGCACCATCATGCATTGGGATCTCAAACCAGAATCCTCCAATGGGCGGGGAAGACTGGCGGGAACTATGGGATTAGCTACGGATAGCTACCCACAGTGCAATGCTCCAGAAATCTACACGCTAGCCTCGGTACAATGGACTGCACACTGCTCCCGAATTAATGTGCTTTGTGTGGCCGCGTTCACTCGACTTGTATGCAATCTGTTACATAAACCAGTTTAGTAAAATGGCTATAATCCGTTAGCGTAAGACAATACCTGAGATGCAGCTAGTTCCTAGACCTTAGAATACCATGAAGGAAACAAGAGGAAAATCATCTTAATGAAATCCTCTTATATATGCTGGCATTAGCCAAAATCTTCTCAGTATAAGCCATATATTTCTTGAGGTAAATGTTTGAATATTGGAGAAATCGTTTAACCTGATCTGTTCCTTGCTTTCCATTTAAGCCCCCCCGCCCGGCCCCCGGGCCCATGGAAACAGAGTCTGCAGCTGGGTGTCTAGACATGAGTTTCGACATTGAGATATGTTCCTCTCTCTGTTGGGACACTTTTTTCTGAACTTCATCTGTTGATTACTCAAGTAAGAAGGCAGATGAACTTAATCTGGTACCAGATGGACCTGAATAAAAAGTCTGCTTGGAGATTGGAGTACCAACCAGCTCATTTTCTCAGCCAGTGCGAGGGCTTCTTTTATACAGGCTGTGCTGCATCCTAGTCCAACACAGTCGCTATCTGACAGTTTTGTGGGGGCATCGCAGTGTGTTCAGTAGGCTCCTGGGATTTTACCTTACCTTCTTTTTTTGTAAGTGGGGTAAGCCCCTCTGTAGTATATGTGATGGTGAATCTAAACTTAAACCCCACAAATTCCATTGTCCCACCCTCAGTGAAGTGCCTGCCAAAAAACAGTTCAGTAAAGTATTGCCACTAATGCTTCTAAAGGTGTAGGATCCATTCTTAATGTCAATAGAAGAAAACTGAATGAACCAAGCTGCAATAATCCTTTAGCATTTGGATTTCTGTTAGGGTGACCCTGAGCTTCTCCCCTAGTACTGCCCAAGAAAACACCTTTGGGCAAGTTCCAAGTTGAAATTCACCTTTCAGCTGAAATGCTTTCTTAGCGTCCACAGGAATCCTTTCCCTTACCTTTGCCCACGTCCTCAACTGGGCTTTATTTTAGTCGTTCCCTCCCTTATTAGCTCTTAAGGTTAGCTATGACTATTGTGTCCTTACCATAGGAAACAAAAAAAAAAAAAAAAGAGCGAGGACAACGGGGCGGGGCGGGCTCGCAGTATCACAGATAATATCACATTAATAATCACGAGATTTAGAAAAAGATTAAAATAGAATCTGAGATAATGAGGAACTGAATTGCACCTCACAAGTTCACGATTGACACATAAACTGGGGAGAGAGGTGGATATGTTGGAAGAAGTAAGGATAGGGTCCAGAATGAAACCATAGACAATGGAAAAGAGATTGGGACAAAAAGCAAATACTAAGATGAAGATTCAAACAAGACGTTGCAGGCCATGCCCTTATGACAAGAAAGAATTCCCAATGCACTGCATACAGCTGGACCGACTATTACGCGCAGTTCTGAGAAGAACGAACTGGGTTACAGTGGAGGAAAGATGGATATGAGTCCACGGGTTCACTTTTGCCAGAAAGGCTCCGGCATATTGGAATAGCCATTGTCGAGTATTGCCAACAGATTTGGGCAGTTTGATTATTCATCTTCTATTTGGCACTCATGAGAGCCACTCTGGCGTTTACATCCAGTTTTGAGCCTCAACATCAGAAGGGCGTGGACAAATTGGAGAGAGAGTCCAGTGGAGGAGCAATGAATCTATTTGGGTGTTGGGGCTGATATTATGAGGAGAGGTTGAAGAAACTGGACTTATTTGTCTTGAGAGGAGTGAGGGAGGATTTAAGATAGCGCTTTACAACTACCTGAGGAGTTCAAAGAGGATGGAAAAGCTAGGCTGTTCTCATATGGAGACAGATGACAGAACAAGGGAGCATGATCTCAAGTTCCAGTGGAGGAAGGTCTGACTTGGCTAATTAGGAAAAACTATTTCACTAGGAGCGTGGATGACGCACTGGGATGGACTACCTAGAGGGGTGTGGAAAATCTCCATCCTTAGAGGTTTTGAAGGCCTGCTTGGACAAAGCCAGGCTGGGATGATTTAGCTGGGTTGGTCCTGCTTGCAGTAGGGAGTTGGACTAGGATGACTTCCTGAAGTCTCTTCCACTTAATCTTCTATGGATTCGTGGCCTTTGCTTTGCCTTTTTCCTAGGCCTTTCTTCAAGATAGGTGGACCTATCGTACCCTGACTTAGTCTTCTGCTTAATAAAGTGGTTATCCACAGGTCCAGAGACTTACAGGAAGACCAAGCTGCTGTTTGGGAATGCAGAGCAAAGGTTAGCAACATCTAGGTTCATGCTGAAGACTTGAGACGGCCTTGCCCAGTGTAAATCAACTCATTCCACAAAAGTTTTTTTTTTTCTGAAAAAGGGAAATTTACTCAAGATGGCCTTCATAAACAGCCACCGTGTGTTCCCTGTATAACTTCTCAAGCCATTGCAGACTCAGTGGCACAGGCTTAGCTTGATATAGATTTGGCTTCGTGGCACTTATGCAAGTAGTCATAGATTCCCTTTTCTTGCCCTGGAGCACCACACAACTTATTTTCTGTCTTCCTAGATATAGCTATTTATAAGGTATTCTGTTGACAGAGACCACTGAGAGCATCCACGTGACTGAAAAGGAGTCTTGTAGAAAGTCAGAGAGGCTAATTTTAACCAGGTCCTGACATACTTCCCTTGAGGTAGGAGTGGTGGATTAGGTGTTGGAAAGATTGATAGTAGGAATTTCTTGTAATTTATGTGGGCTTTTTCTCCATTTTATGTTTGTCATATGATTTGCTCTTCTCCCCCCGCCTCCCTATCTTGACTCACTAATTGTTACTGTAGCTTAACTTTGGAACAACTTTTACCAATTGCCCAAATGACTAAATTGTCTGATCTCATACATTTAAGCACTTTGATACCTTGGTGTCACTAAGCAGCAGCAACAGGTTGGAAACTGAGCCACTTGTAGTCTGAATGTTGCATTCAGCACTGGTTTAGGAAGTGGCCTAAAGAAAAAACAAAAGGAATGTGATTCTAAGATGTTGCCAAAATGAGCAAAAATAACTTTTAAAATGTCAATGCTGATGTCAGGTTAAGTAGGTGTAAACATTAAATATGATTTAATTTTCTGAGATTAGTGATTTTAATGAATAGGAATAAGAAATGCAGGAATCTAATCTCATAGGCATATACTCTGACCTCCAATGTTGGAAACTAGGGTCTCTTTTGATTTGATACTTAGTGTGCTAAATATCTGTGTAACCTGCCTTCTCTCATTTCTAGTGAGAGTAGGTGCATGTAGGTCAAGAATCATGTATGATGCAAAGGTTTTAGGTTCAAAATAAATGATTATGCAGGGCTGCGTGTCTTTTATCATTCTCAAATTCCATACAGATTCCCATACCTACAGTAAATAAAACTAGTAATAAACAAAACTGTCTGGTATAACAGTATATTTAACATAAACGGGTATGGAGTTCTTGAATTTAGTTAATTAAAGATAAAGAATTTGTGTAGCATTGTCAGGGTTTCTTTCCCCACTCTGAACTTTAGGGTACAAATGTGGGGACCTGCATGGGCACTTCTAAGCCTAATTACTAGCTTAGATCTGGTATACACTGCCACCACCCAGAATTCCAGTGTCTAGGGCACTCTCTCCCCCTCAAAACTTGGTCTCCTCCCTGGGTTGCCTTGAGGGACTTTACCAATTCCCTGATGAACACAGATCCAAACCCCTTGGATCTTAAAACAAGGAGAAATTTACCATCCCCCCTCCTTTCCCCCACCAATCCCTGGTGAGTCCAGATCCAATCCCCTTGGATCTTAAAACAAGGGAAAAACCAATAATTCATTAAAAGAAGTAGCTTTAATAAAAAGAAAATAGATAAGAGTGAAAATTATCTCCTGTAAAATCAAGATGGAAAAATGCTACAGGGTACTATACGATTCTATAGGGCCGCAAGGAAACACCCTTAAGCCTTATGTTTCAAAGTTACAGCAAACAGAGTTAAAATCCTTCCAGCAAAAAGAAACATTACAAGTTGAAAAAAAACGTAAGACTAACACGACCGTGTGCCTGGCTAATTACGTACAAGTTCTGGAACCATGAGAGACCTAGATTCAGAAAGATGGAGAGCCTGGATGACGTCTGGTCCCTCTAGTCCCGAAGAGCGAAACAAATGAACAAACAAAAAGCACAAACAAAAGACTCCTCACACCAAGATTGAAAGTATGCGTTGTCTCCCGTATTGTCCTCTGGTCAGGTGTCAGCCAGGTGTTACTTGCAGATGCTCCTTAACCCTTTACAGGTAAGCATTAACGCTTAAACTATCTGTTTATGACAAGCATAATTCACCAAAGCTGCTATACTACTTCTAAAAGTCACTGCCCGATGCGAGAGGCAGTACTAATACCTGAAAAGTAAATGTGAAAAAACTTTGCTTATCAGTTTGAGACAACCCGAACTATCTTAGAACATTTCACTGTTTTATGTATAAGCCAGTAGCAGCTGATCACCATTCTGTTGCGGCAAGTTTCTGAATCCCACTGCATTGAAGTCGATAATTATGTGGATTTCAGGGTTTTTTTGCTCACTGTATGGTCTTATGACTGGCGCTCCAACCTCATTTATGCAAATGATTCAGCCCATCTAATGCAAGAAAGACAAACTCTTTTAGTCTTTATTCACTGCAGAGCTAGCCTGTGTGTCTGGAGCATCCCCATAGCAAAGCCCTACCCATGTTATTGTATCCTTGCAGTTTCTGCACTTGACCGGGAGAGTTTGGGGGCATAACCAATGATTGTTTGTGCTGAGACGCTGTTGGTTTTTTCTCCAGTCGATTATGTTAGTTGCAGGAGAACATGTTGGTCCTCCAGGAGGAAGGGCACTGGAGGACTATCAGCACCAGAGTGATTTTTTTTTGTTTTTGTTTTGCCTGTCTCTTCACTGCAAAATATCTGGTCCAGCCATAGCTGAAGTGGAGCTTATGTTCTAACCTATCCCCCCAGCTGAGTAAGCTAGCCCAGGCTTAAAGCACTCCAAACCTGGTTCAGATGTTTTCTATGTGCATGGTGAAGGGAGGGAGACGGGGATTGGTCGGGGGAGGTTGTGCTGAAACCTGCGTAAGAGCCCGAGTAAACATGTAATGTAAGCAGTGGTGAGCTGGAGCTGGTTCCCACAGGTTCCCAAGAACCAGTTGCTAAAATTAGACCTCTGTGGAGAACGCGGTGTTTAAAGGGCCAAGGCGGAGTGAGTAAAGAACTCCGGTCCGTGGGCCAGACCATCTTGTTTCTCCAGGAGTCCCAGCTGGGAGGCTGAGGCTCCCCTGGCCCTTCCCAGCTTGGCACCAGCTGGGCACTCAGCTGAGCTCAGGAGTCGTCCTGCTGCCGCTTTTTGAGCGGCCCGGCAAGGTGTGTGGGGGGGTCCTGCTGCAAGCTCCAGGCTGGCCAGAGGGGAAGGGGCAAGTGGGGCAATTGCCCGGGCCCTGCAGGGCCCCTGACCCCATGAGAATGTCTCTCGGGCCTCCCCTGTTTCCCCCACTCCGAAGAGCCGCAGCATGGCCAGCAGCTGGCAGCTCAGCTGAGCTCTGGGCTGCCGGTGAGGTAAGGGGCTGCAAGCTCCCGGGCCGGGGGGTGGGGGGGGACAAATGGGGCAATTTTCCCCTGGCCCCACGAGGATGTCTCCCCAGGCCTCCTGCAGAGCTGCAACATGGCCAGCAGCTGGGCAGCTCAGCTGAGCTCCTGAATCGTCTTGCTGCTTTGAGGTGCTGCAGGTAAGGCGGGAGGGGGCTGCAAGCTCTAGGGTTGCTGGGGGGCAAGTGGGGAATTTGCCCAGGCCCTGCAGTGGACCCGGCCCCATGGGCATGTCTCTCCCTGCCCCAGCCCCTTCCCCGCTCCCCCCCTTGAATCAGAACTTTTTATAGGGAACCAGTTGTTAAGATTTTCGCAGCTCATCACTGAATGTAGGCCTATCCTTGCATATGGTTCACCAACATTGCAACTGATACTATCTACAAATTTAGCTGTGAAACTTGTTTAACTGCTCTTATGTCTCTTCCTGCTCTGCTGGCATGTGTACTCTGCTACTAGCGGCAATAGATATCTTGAAGCTACACACCACAAACAATATTTAATTTAAAACAGAGATATAGAGATATGGGTTTATAGCTGTATAGATTTCTCTGTGGTATATTGTGGCGTGACGCAGTATAATGCAAGAATGCAAAGCAAGCTTGTAAATGAATAGGCTACTTCAAATAGTAAATTGTGTCTTATGAGTGGAACCGACATGGAAGGAGCACAGAAGAGGTCCAGTCATGAGGACAATCTGGAAGTGAGGATAGGGAATTCAGTGAGTGTACTAAAACAAAGTGGAGTGCCCAGCCGCAGGAAAGTATGGCAGCGTGCACAGAGGGGCATAGAAAAACTAAAAATGTGTTGGGTTGTGTTTTTTTTTTCTTTTTCAGGGAAATAATTCCATAAGTTCTGGTAACTGCAGAAACAGCTCAAACTATGCTCGAAAGCAATGACTCCCCTTTCAAGAGTCTGATTTGTCTTGTGTTACTCCCAAGTTTTACCTCACTTAAAAACTACTTGCTTATAAAATCAGACATAGAAATACAAGTGTCCCAGCACACTATTACTGAAAAATTGCTGATTTTCTCATTTTACCATATAATTATAAAATACATCAATGGGAGTATAAATATTGTACTTACATTTCAGCGTATAGTATATAGAGTAGAATAGACAAGTCATTGACTTCATGAAATTTTAGCTTGTACTCACTTGCTAGTGCTTTTTATGTAGCCTGTTGTAAAACTAGACAAATATCTAGGGGAGTTGATGTGCCCCCTGGAAGACCACTGCATACTGTCAGGGGTAAATGTACCCCTGGTTGAGAACCACTGCTCTAGAGGTCTGAAGTCCACAGAGCCAGGGCTAAAATTATGGCTCCAAACTTTGGGGATTTTTTTCTAGATGCCTTTGTATACTCTGAATGCAGTATACTATGTTCCTATGAGCCGTTCTCAGTAGGTAGTGAAATATGCTTTTTGTTCTTTGATTTAGGTCTTCTCTTTATGTACAGCCAGATTAACAGTAAACGGAGGCTACAAACATAACAGGATATAATGTGCATATGCATATCTCTGAAGAGAACAAGGTTGCTTATTTAGTATCAAGCCTTTAGTCCATATTAAGTTTGATGTTTTATGCAGCCTATTGTAATCCCGAATCTGAAAACTACAAATGTGGTGTATGACTTCTGAGATTATATCCTTTATTGCTTCTTTAATCCAAACACTGAACAATATGTGCTCCAGCAAGGCCTGAAAGTTTAAGTACCATGTGATAACACAATCCTGCCTGGAAATTCAAGACAGGATAAAACAAACATAAATGCTTCTGGGTTTACAGTAGAGTCATTTCTTCTCATAAATTCAAACTCAGTTTCAGATTTGCAAAGAGAGTGAGAAGTTTTGGGTGGCCCCCTTTAGAAAACCATTATGCCTTTAGTGTAAATAAGAGTTCCTACAGAAGCCTATGAGGAACCTCCAGTAAAATAGCATACACATTTTAGAGGCCAGAGAGCAGAACTGTAAATGTGCTTTGTTTACTTTTGGGCATTCCAAAATCTGATGTGAGGATCCTAGAGGATCACTCCCCATAATTTTATGCCCTCTCTCTGGTCTTGAATTCGTTTGTCCTTTATCAGGCTCCCCTATCTCTGACCAACTGAAGAGTGATATAGGGTGACAAGTGCCACTATCTACCCTGGGTCTGATCATGCTTCCTGTGATGAACTCTGTATCTAACCTTTGATTTTTGTTTGGCAGACAGTGTTACTGCTCTCTTGCGTTATCATCTTGTTTTTGGTGCATATTCTACTGTAGCAGGAGTGAGTAATTCTCTTGACTTGAACATGCGCCAACCTGCCAGAAGGGTCACACTCTGACTCTGCTCCTGACCAAAGGCTGCTGTCATTGCTGATTGGTCAGAACAAATGCTAATATTTGATCTGAACCAGAGCCAGATAGAAAAGTTTTTCTCCATGATGGACTGATAAATAAACCTTCATTCTTTGAGGCAGACCCAGTGACACAAAAATAACCATGAATCTAAATTAGCTTCTCAGCCCAAATTGACCAGTAAAAATATATATCTTATTCTCATCTCATTACCCTTCCCTTCCCTGCCAAAAGAAATAAATGTGATGTGTCAGAACAGCTTTCTGATTTCATTTGTATGGTTCTGGAGATAAGGAGACTGGCTGTTTCCAAAGTTGTGTATTTTCTATACTTCTCAAGTCTTCTGTATGGTGGGTTGTGGGTGGGGGTAGAGTCCTTAAATTGATGCCAGCCTACATATTTACGTTTTTTAATCTGATGGTCTTATTTACTGTATTGAATAATATGGTAGGATGTTTTCTGAATTGACTAACCTTCTTGAAAACATTTATACCATCATTTCTCCCCTGGAGAAAAGTGCCAAGAAGAGTCACTCTGGATCTTGCTGTTGTGTATAAAGCCCTTAACCTAGGTCTGAGACACTCAGGAGAGTGCTCCTTTTCTCCACTCACCCTTTCAAGGCAACCTAGATTGGCTAGGTTGTTGATGGATTGTTGAGACTGAGATCAGAACTGGATATGGGTAAAAGCTACCTTTGGTTCATGGACAGAGGCTGTGGGCTTGGCTACACTTGAGAGTTACAGCGCTGGTGGTGGCTTTACAGCGCTGTAACTTACTCTCCGTCCACACTGGCAAGGCACATACAGTGTTGTATCTCCCTGGCTACAGCGCTGCATGTACTCCACCTCGACGAGAGGAATAAAGAGAACAGTGCTGCTGCTGTTGCAGCGCTGGGGTGCCAGTGTTAACGATGATTAATTAATCTTACTATGATGTAACTGACCCCTGGAACTTCCCATAATGCTTTTAGGTAAAGATAACACTCTTTGTTTTGTTGTGATGCTTCTTTGTTTTGTTGTGAACTCGGGGCCGGGACCTGCTTATCTAAAAAACAAACACAGCTACTGTTTGCAGTGAATGAGCAGAGGCAGACGGGGATCCCTTTGGAATGTCCGCAACTAGTGTTTGAGGAGAGAAGCAGCACGGCGGGGGAGGGTCCGTTTCGGAGCAGCTGCTTATCTGGTCTTTGAGGAAAAAAACAAGAAGACTGTTTGCATTTAGTGAATGAGAGAGGGGTGGGAGAGGGGTTGGAACTTGCAAGGCAGGGAGCTGACAGTGTTAGCTCCAAAAATCCACTCTCCTGTCTCTCTCCACGCTCCCTGTCAACTCCATCCAACCCCCCTCTTTTGAAAGCACGTTGCAGCCACTTGAACGCTGGGATAGCTGCCCATAATGCGCCACTCCCAACACTGCTGCAAATGTGGCCACACTGCAGTGCTGGTAGCTGTCAGTGTGGCCACACTGCAGCACTTTCCCTATACAGCCGTACGAAGAAGCTGTACTCCAATGCTGTACAGCTGCAAGTGTAGCCAACCCTGTGTCTGTACTTAAATCCGTACAGCACTTCAGTGTAGACCCTCACTACAGTGATGGAGGGGTTCTCCTTGTCACTGTAGTTAATCCACCTCCCTGAAAGGCAGTAGCTAGGTAGTAGTGCTGTCTACTTTGCGAATGTATGTCAAAATAGTTGTGTCTTTCGAGTGTGGATTTTTCACACACTTGAGAGACATAGCTATGTAATATATGTTTTCAGTGTAGACCAGTCCAGAGTCTGTGCAATTCCTTCTTAGTCTTGTCTGGTAGACTTCATTTGCCAACTATTTTCACAGCTTACTAAAAGGCACTTCTGTGTTGGGTATTTATAACTAAGGCCCTACCAATTTCATGACTGTGAAAAACATGTCACAGACCATGAAATAAGTCCTTTCCTGTGAAATCTGATCTCCCATGATTCTGGAGACTCCTAGCTGCTAGTCCGGGCTGGGCTGAGAGGGACAGGACTTGTTCTTCTCCTGAACGGTCTCTCTTGATGGGAGATCAAACATACCTCCAGAGGCAGCACAAACATGAGGGTGGTAGACCCTCATTTCTGTGCTGCAGCAGCCCTGGAGCTGGCTTGGGGCTCCTGCCGCCCCCCACCCCACCCACCACGGCTCCTGCGTGGCTCTAGGGCGCCTGGTCATGGAGCTTCTGACCCCTGCGACTCCAGAGTCCCTATGTGCTAATCCACCACTGGCTGGGGCTAGCAACTAGGAGTCCCTGGCTGGGGTGCTCACAGCTACAACAGGCAGATCGGCTTCACATCCATCTCTGCAAGCCTCCTGCCGCCGCAGGAACCTTCAGGGCTGCTGCGCAGCTGTGAAGGCATCTCAGAACTGAGGTGGCAACCCCATCAATCCTCTATAACAGCTTTGTGACTTTCCCCTCCCTCCCCCCGTGATCAACTTTTGGGTTGGACCCCAATGGTTACAGCATCGTGATATTCAGATCTAAGTAGCTGAAATAGTGAAAATGACAAAAATTTATAACCCTCCGAATGTGAAATTGACCAAAATGACCTTGAATTTGGTAAGGCCCTACTTGTGACCATATTGTCCCCATCCCTATTTGTACTATCATAGTGCCTACTAGCCCTAGTTATTCACAAGCACCCTCATTTGTGTAGATATGTCCTGAGAGACTTCTCCCCCATTTGTTGGTATGGTTGGCTTTCTTTTTGAATTAAGCTTAGTTTAATTTGAATTTTTTTTTTTTTAAAGTTAAATCACTGTGGAAAATATCCAGATGCTGCTTTTGGAAAGGGTGCTTCATAAGCTTTAGTTCCTATATTTGAAAAGTGATTTTTTGAACTTGAAGCTGAAAGGGGAGTTATGGGGAAAGTTGAAGTTCTAGTTAACATGTAATCTTCAATTTCATATTTAATTGGTTGTTATTATAATTAACTGTATTTTTGTCTGTTTTTTCTTACATGTGCCCCTTCTCATTTGTCCCCTGATGATGATTCCTCTGGGAACTGAAGGAGCCAGCCAAAGGTAAGTTTTTGGTTTCACTATAAACCAGTGTTGTGAAAAGCTGTGGTATATTACTTGTTCAGCCTTCAAATATCCAAATATTTACTATCTTTTAAAAAGTGCAAGTTGATCAGCTGTTGTTTCTCAAAAGAAAAACAAAAAAACTCCAAACCACACATTCTCAAAGAATCTCCTTGCTGCAGAAGACCATTGCATATGTCTAGCAAAAAATGAGTCTCAGAACAAGTGAGAGCATAGTTGCGTATTAGGCATTGAGGACTGTGAAATGAATGGGCTGCTTGTTTTAAAGCATTTTCTGGTCTCTGCATTAGAGCAAAACTCATTGCTGCTGATTTAATGTTCCTCATTTTTTGCATTTTATATGCAGATGCCTCTATCTCCTTTTCCCACCTTTAAAATGTAGTTTATTGGCATGTTTATATAGTCATGAACTTATTGTTTTAAACACTTGTAAATGGGATTGATAGAATAAAACCATATAAAAATTACAGTAAAAGTAAATTAGCTTGAATTTGATTAAGCACAAAAATAGAAAGCAAATAAAGTGTATACGTCAGCTAACCATCGCTAACAAAAATAAGGATAAATTTTTTTTGGTTTGTTTTGACTGTAGTTTTTTATAAAATGTCTGTTGGTTTGTTTTACTACAGGTGTTTGCTTACGATCACTGTTTCTGGTCTTTGGACGAATCTGTAAAAGAAAAATATGCAGGTAATATTTACTGTAGTTTTGTGATTGCACTCTGTTTACATGACAGCAATGAAAAGGAAAGTATCTAACTTCTGTTCCCGGAAAGATAATGCAGCAAATAATTAAGAAATCAGTTTGCAACACCTAGAAGATAATGAGGTGATAAGACGAGTCAGCATGGATTTGTCAAGAAACAAATCATGTCCAACCAATCTGTTAGCTTTCTTTGACAGGGTAAAAGCTTTGTGGATGAGGGGAAGCGTTAGATGTGGTATAGCTTGACTTTAGTGAGGCTTTTGATACTGTCTTGCATGACCTTCTTCATAAACAAACTAGGGAAATAATAGATAGAGCTACTGGTATGAGAGTGCATAACTGTTGGAAATTGTTCCAAGAGAGTAGTTATCATTGGTCACAGTCATGCTGGAGGGGCATAATGAGTGGGGTCCCTCAGGGATCGGTTCCGGGTCCCAGTTCTATTCAATATCTTATCAAATGATTTAAAAATAATGACAGAGAGAGTACACTTTTAAAATTTGGGACGATACCAAACTGAGAGGAGTTGCAAGTGCTTTGAGAATAGGATTTAAAATTCAAAATGATCTGGACAAACTGGAAGTGTAAACTGAATCAGAAGTATGGCTGAAATTCATAAGGACAAATGCAAAGTATTCCACTTAGGAAGCGCAATCAGTTGCACACATACAAAATGGGAAATGACTGCCTAGGAAGGAAGTACTGTGGAAAGGGATTGGGGCTCATAGTGGATCATAAGCTACATATGAGTCAACAGTGTAACGTTGTCGCAAAAAAAAGCAAACCTCATTCTGGGATTTATTAGCTGGAGTATTGAAGCAAGACATGAGAAGTAATTCTTCTGCTTTACTCTGCGCTGATTAGGCCTCAACTGGAGCGTTGTGTCTAGTTCTCAGTGCCACATTTCAAGAAAGATGTGGACAAATTGGAGAAAAGTCAGAGAAGTGCAATAAAAAATGATTAAAGGTCTAGAAAACATGACCTATGAAGGAAGACTGAAAAAATTGGGTTTGTTAGTCTGGAGAAGAAATGACTAAGAGGGACAGGATAATAGTTTCAAGTACATAAAAGATTGTTATAAGGAGGAGGGAGAAAAATTGATTCTTAACTCTGAGAACTGGGCAAAGAGCAATGGACTTAAATTTCTGCAAGGGCGGTTTAGGTTGGACATTAGGAAAAGCTTCCTAATTGTCAGGGTGGTTAAGACTGGAATTAATTGCCTAGAGAGGTTGTGGAATCTCCATCATTGGGATTTTTAAGAGGCAGGTTGGACAAACATCTGTCAGAGATGGTCTAGATAATACTTAGTCCGCGCCTTGAGTGCAGCGACTGGGCTAGATGATCTCTCAAGGTCCCTTCCACTTCTGTTGAATGCTATATAATTAAATCCTGTATTTGAATAAAGAGAAAGACCATTAGCATGGAAAACCTTTTTCTCTATGTGGTTACCCATTTAAGAGAGAGGCAAGTCTTAAACTGCTACCTAATTCTTCTTCTTTCTAGTTAACATAATATTCTAGAGTAATGGCAGCAATAACATGATTACAATCTATAATACAGTATAGGTAATTGATTGAATGTAACTATTTGCCGTTTTGAATTCATACGATATCTCCTTAAAATTACTTAATTCCGATATATGACTTAAAAAGATTTTCTAATTTCCTATTTCTGTCCCATAATCGCAGGCCATCAATGCCAAAGTTCACCCTTTGTAGTAAAGCTTGCCCCCACTCAGCGCAGTTCAGTAACACACGAGTTAATTTCACTGTAGTACCATATTCGGATTGGGACCTATTCTTTATGTGGTTACGGTTTGCAGTGGTTAAAGTCCTATCCGCTTCACACTGAAGTCAGTGCGAGTTTTTATTGATCTGAATGGAAGCAAGACTGCGGCCTTGTACTTCCCAAACATTAGGCCCAGTCCTACAGTATCAGTGCCGTATGTGAAGAAAAGCCCTTAGATGCTTTTTGAAAATTTACCCATAGTCCTGTAGTCAGGCAAATTCCTATTAAGTTCAATGGAACTTCTGTGTTGATGAAGAGCAGGAACCTTAAATTTTATAGCAGTTAACAATATTAACTTATATTCTCATGGACTGCTTTTTGGTCACATTGAGTGAAGTAAATTTTCAGAGAAGGGGAAACTTTTGAGGGAAGCGTTCTGAATATTTGATGTATGATTTAAATGTCTTGCCATCTGCCTGGGTGTTGCATAATATTCAGATGGGGTACATTCCGTTGACAGGTTACAATGATTGTGGATGGGGGTTAAAGCAGTAATATGATACATCTCGAATTAGGTAAGGTTTTGATAACTGTCTCACACGACCCTTCTCTCGTAACACTAGGCGCAATGCGTAGCATAGGTGGACAAGTGATGCAAATTGTACTGGAGAAGTTCCTTAGGGGCGTATCATAGTAAGCTGGAAGAGCTTATCGAGTGGGGGGCATCTCAGGGATCTGTCCCTGGTTCCAGTTCTATTTCAAATTCACAACAATGATTTGGATAATGGCATCGAGAGTACTTACAAAAGTTTGCACATGATACCAAGCGGGGAGGGGGTTGCAAAATAATTTTGGAATAGGATTAGACTTCAAAATGATCTTGACAAATTGGAGAAATGGTCTGAAAAATATAATGGATGATTCAGTAAGGACAGATGCAAAGTACTGCACTTATG
>NC_133771.1:8274626-8285754 GCF_003597395.2 Chelonoidis abingdonii | reverse complement strand
CCCGTGATGACATTGTCACCGGTACCTTATCTGGATGGCACAGACACAGGCTTTCCCAGGGGAAGAACATGCTTTCTCATGTAATTTAGAGCGTCCAGAGGCTAATCTCTGGCTCAGCTGCTGCTGTCCTGCTTCACTGCTCTTGCACCAGGCTGACATGACTCAGCATCTCTTATCAATCAAGGAGAACAAGCACTGATACTGATGAAGGCCCAGATGTGACAGTTCCCATCCCCACCACCCTGCAGATGATAGCATCCAACCAAGCTGCTTCAAACTAACAGGGCAGTGATAAAGCTGGGTAGCAGCAGTCAATAAGGTGACAAATATCTGTGTGTCTGATGGTTAGTGTAGGGGCCGGGAAGTCAGGTTCTGTTCTTGGCTCTGCCACTGACTCATTATGTAACGCTGTCAAACTCAGTCTCTGTGTCTCAGGTTACCCCTCTATAAATGGATAAGCCCTGATCCAAGGTCCATCCATCCTAATGGAAAATCTTGTATTAACTTCAGTGGGCTTTGGATCAGGCCCATTATTAGAGCTGACTGACATATTTTCACCAAAATTTTTTTTTGATGAAAAATGGCTTTTAACCAAAAAAAAAGTTTATGCAAAACTTGCATTTTAGTCAAAGCTGTCCAGCTTTTCAATGGAACAAACTGAAATCTGTTTTTTAATCTTTTTTTGGTTTTGCATTGCTACAATTTTCTAGTTTTACAAGGTTTTTATTGAAAATTTGTATGGGGAAATTACAAAAAATAAAAATGAAATATTAGCATTTTTGACCAGCTCCCCAAGGTGTATTGTGAATCTTACTTTAGGTGATTGCTTGTAAAAGGCTTTGAAGTCTGTTCAGGCAGCATAAAGGGACATCCAATGGAGGGACACAACTCTCAGGGAATGCCCCCACTCAGAGGGCCTGCCTGGCCAGTATAGAGCTGCTAAGGGCTCCACACTGTCTCTATTCCTAGACCCTAGCACATGGGAGGATCAGGGGCCTGGCTAGTGTGCACTATATTATGGTTATGCTCTGCTTCTTTAGAAAGCAGAGCACAAATTCTACGAGCCCTGAGGATAACGTACACCCATAAAGTTTGCAGACAATACCAAGCTGGGAGGGGTTATAAGTGCTTTGGAGGATAGGATTAAAATTCAAAATGATCTGGACAAACTGGAGAAATGGTCTGAAGTAAATAGGCTGAAATTCAATAAGGACAAATGCAAAGTATTCCACTTAGGAAGGCGCAATCAGTTGCACACATACAAAATGGGAAATGACTGCCTAGGAAGGAGTACTGTGGAAAGGGATCTGGGGCTCATAGTGGATCATAAGCTACATATGAGTCAACAGTGTAACGTTGTCGCAAAAAAAGCAAACCTCATTCTGGGATTTATTAGCTGGAGTATTGTAAGCAAGACATGAGAAGTAATTCTTCTGCTTTACTCTGCGCTGATTAGGCCTCAACTGGAGCGTTGTGTCTAGTTCTCAGTGCCACATTTCAAGAAAGATGTGGACAAATTGGAGAAAGTCCAGAGAAGTGCAATAAAAAAATGATTAAAGGTCTAGAAAACATGACCTATGAAGGAAGACTGAAAAAATTGGGTTTGTTTAGTCTGGAGAAGAAATGACTAAGAGGGGACAGGATAATAGTTTTCAAGTACATAAAAGATTGTTATAAGGAGGAGGGAGAAAAATTGATCTTAACCTCTGAGAACTGGGCAAGAAGCAATGGACTTAAATTTCTGCAAGGGCGGTTTAGGTTGGACATTAGGAAAAGCTTCCTAATTGTCAGGGTGGTTAAGACTGGAATAATTGCCTAGAGAGGTTGTGGAATCTCCATCATTGGGGATTTTTAAGAGCAGGTTGGACAAACATCTGTCAGAGATGGTCTAGATAATACTTAGTCCCGCCTTGAGTGCAGGCGACTGGGCTAGATGATCTCTCAAGGTCCCTTCCACTTCTGTGATGCTATGATAATTACAATCCTGTATTTGATAAAGAGAAAAGACCATATAGCATGGAAAACCTTTTCTCTATGTGGTTACCCATTGTCAAGAGAGAAGGCAAAGTCTTAAAACTGCTACCTTAATTCTTCCTTCTTTCTAGTTAAACATAATATTTAGAGTAATGGCAGCCAATAAACATGCATTACAATCTATATACAGTATAGGTAATTGATGAATGTAACTAATTTGCCGTTTTGATTCATACAGATATCTCCATTAAAATACTTAATCCAGATATATGACTTAAAAGATTTCTATTCCTATTTCTGTCCATAATTCGAGGATCAATGCCAAAGTTCACCTTTGTAGTAAAGCTTGCCCCCACTCAGGCCAGTTCAGCAACACACGAGTAATTTCACTGTAGTACCTTTCGGAATTGGGACCTAATTCTTTAGTGGTTTAGGTTGCAGTGGTTTAAAAGGTCCTATCCTGCTCCCACTGAAGTCAGTGCGAGTTTTATTGATCTGAATGGGAGCAAGACTGGGCCTTGTACTCCCAAACATAGGCCCAGATCCTACAGTTCAGTGCCGTATGTGAAGAAAAGCCCTTAGATGCTTTTGAAAATTTTACCCATAGTCTGTAGTCAGGCAAAATTCCTATTAAGTTCAAATGGAATCTTCTGTGTGTGATTGAAGAGCAGGCCTTAAATTTATAGCAGTACAATATAACTAAATTCATGAACTGCTTTGGTCATTGAGTGAAAGAAATTTTTCAGAGAAGGGGAAACTTTTTGAGGGAAGCGTTCTGAATATTTGATGTATGATTTAAAGTGTCTTGCCATCTGCCTGGGTGTTGCATAATTATCAGAATGGTACATTCGTTGACAGGTTAACATGACTTGTGGATGGGGGTAAGCAGTAGATATGATACATCTCGAATTTAGTAAGGTTTTTGATAACTGTCTCACACGACCTTCTCGTAAACAAACTAGGGCAGCGTAGCATAGGTGGACAAGTGATTGCAAAATTGTACTGGAGAAGTTCCTTAGTGGGTTCATAGTAAAGCTGGAAGAGCATATCGAGTGGGGGGCATCTCAGGGATCTGTCCTGGTTCCAGTTCTATTCAATATCTTCCAAAATGATTTGGATAATGGCATCGAGAGTACCCTTACAAAGTTTGCACATGATACCAAGCGGGGAGGGGTTGCAAATATTTTGGAAAATAGGATTAGACTTCAAAATAGATCTTGACAAATTGGAGAAATGGTCTGAAATAAATAGGATGAAATTCAGTAAGGACAGATGCAAAGTACTGCACTTATGAAGGACGAATCAGTTGCACAAATACAAAATGGGAAATGACTGCCTAGGAAGGAGGACTGCAGAAAAGAATATGAGGGCTATATATGAATCATCAGCATAATACTGTTATAAAAAACTTATCTTTTTGGAATGTATTATCAGTAGTGTTGAAAGCAAGATGCAGGAATTCTTTCCACTCTACTCAGCACTGACTGGGCTTCAACTAGAGCAGGGGTAGGCAACCTACGGCACAGGTGCCAAAGTTGGCACATGAGCTGATTTATGACCCCACGGCCCGGGGTCCTGGCCACCAGTCGCGGGCTCTGCTTTTAATATATTTAAATGAAGCTTCTTAAACATTTTAAAAGCCTTAATTACTTACATAAAATAGGTTAGTTAATATAAGACTAATAGAAAAGACCTTCGAAAACGTTAAAAATGTATACGGCACGGAGAAAACCTTAAACAGTTCAGGACAATGAAGACCTCAGGCCACCACTTTGAAATTGCCATGACTCTAACAAGAGCATGTGTCCATTCGGGCAACACACATTGGGAGATTGGAGAAGCAAGAGAGACAACCAAAAAGATTAAGGTGTGAAAAACATGAACGTATGAAGAAAAATGAAAAAAAAGGCGTTGAGTCTGGAGAAAGACGATGAAGGACTAACAGTCCACAGAGGTAAAAAGTGACAAACAGGAAGGATAAGTTGTCTCATTTAACCGTGATTGCAGACAAGAATAATGAGCAAATTGCAGCAAGAGAGATTAGTAGGCATTTAGAAACAACTCCTAGAGGTATAGCAGGATAACCGGGATTGTGGAATCCGCACTGAGGCAAGTATTCAAGGGAGCTGTGTGTGACCACTGGATCTGTAAAAGCAGAAGTGGGTATTCACCCACAAAAGCCATAAATCCAAACATCCTGTTAGTCTATAAGGTGCCACAGACGCTCTGCTTGCTTTTTCCATCAGGAGGTTTATAACCAGGTAAGACAACGGCGCCGAGGGTTTGAGTAATACTTGCCTGTCAGTGCAGAGACGATTAGACTCCACATCGCGCTGCCCTTCCAGTCCAAATTCTATGATCGATCGCTGTATTAACGCTTTAAAACCAAAATCAATGAAACATTCTCACTCAGTTGCGAAAAGACAACAAAATGTAGGATAGGTGTGACGAGGTAGAAAACACATCCTATATGCTGATCCACTATCAGTCTATGCTGTTCTCCTCTAACATAATTACGCTCTTTCTGCAAAGATAACACAGTGAATATGGCAAAGTCCTAACTATATTTTCATTTATTACAGAATACTGTAAAGTAGCTCCGTAGTAGACATGAAAGTATACCGGTTAAATTTAAATTAACTGCAGAATTGTCAAAATAATGCAATAAAGTAGCATTTGTGCGGTCTTTCTTGTTTGCTGATGCACAAATCTGTGATTGCAATAGACTGTAGTTGAGTTCTAAGGGTGCCCCATGGATTGATAAATGTGTCAACAGAAATAACAGTACAGAACCAGTTTCGGCTTAATTTGTAGTGCTAGAATCAGGATGAACACACAGACTCAGTGTAGTTATCTAGATTTATGTCCATTGTCCTCTCTCAAACTCCCTACGCATCAATTGAGATACCCACCAGAACTTAAGTGCTTCAATACAGTAGTTCTTTCGCGCTGATTGGAGTCTGAGGCATGACTGTAAAAAGTATGGTGTTATTTTCCTGCAACTGCAGCTTTTATTATTTTTAGTCAAATTTGTTGCAAGTGCTTGAGAGAATTCTTCAGAAGCTTTAGGCTACAACGCATGTACTTCGCTAGGACAGACTGGTAAGTATCGCGAGTGTAAAAAGTGCTGTGATGGAAAACGTGTTGTGAAAGAAATAATTCTGTTCTTGGCTAGATTTTGAAATGCTCGTGTGGGAAAACTAGCTTGTTAAGGGTTTTTTTTAAATGTGGCTTTTTCTGTTTTGTTAGGGCTGAGGTGAGAGCATTTTGAATAACATTGCTAATTCTTGGTGCCCTGGATACCCGCTCCCACGCTTGGATAAGTGTCTGAATTTCTGTTTCATGACGTCCTTGTTGTTGTATCTTTATATCTGTAATGGAAATCCTGATCTGCATTTAGTATAGTCATTGCCTCATTTGAATTTGATAAACAAAGATATGCTTTTCAGTTGGCTTACTTGCACGTGTAGGTATGAAATCAGGTAGCATAAATTACGTCCATGATAAGGATCATCTCTCTAAGTGCTCTCTCAATCATTTAAGTAGCTTGGTTTTCCTTTTCAGCTTGATTAATAAGTAGGGCTTGCCTTTTTTCTTTGTCTTTAATTGATGTCTGGTCCTTATATATAGAAAATTGTGTTAAAAGAATTAAGGAAAAGTTCCGAACCATTCTTTGCCCTTTACTTCCCCTTATTCCATCACCTAAAAATGGTTGTAAAGCACTAACACTAGTTTCAAAGCGCAGGTCTGGAAAATCTTACACATGATGGGTACAGCCGACCAGCCCGGATTAATCCCGAGACTCTGCAGTGGTCCTTGAAAGAGCACAAGAAAGGAAAACGAAGAACAGAGTTTCAAAGGGAAGTTTTCCTACTTGGAGATTTAGAAGAAAGTAGAGATCTCCTTGACCCCAAGGGTAAGCAGTATACATGTAGAGGATGCTTGACCTCGGCCATGTAACATGATCCTTGTTTCCATGAGCTAAGGCGGTTCCCTACCTTGCTTCCTCTCAGATCAAGACTTATCCCTGTTATGGGATAGGGTTGTCTTCCTTCTGCCCCCTAGCACCCCACAAATAGCTGCATATTATTATTAAAGCCAATAGTCCCCAAACACTTACTCCATGCTCACTGATTTTCATGAAGTGAGTATGGGAAATGCCAAACCTGTATGATGACAGGTGTGTTTTATCTAGTGCACTATAACATTAAACCATTCCGGATTTGAAGGCTAGAGGGTCTTGTCACTTGTTACTGCCTGAAATGATAGTGATAAAAATTGGTTTTACGTGAAACCCTATTGTACTTGGATAGCTGCCTTATAAGTAGCAAACCTTTTTTTTTTTTGAACAGAAGCCGTCAGTCATTAAAAGTTAGAGAGCACAACGTCTTTGGTCCTTATGTAGATGGACTATCTAAACTGGCTGTCGCCAGCTACAAGGTAAGGGACAATTTTAGGGACGGAATAGATTTTGAAACTGATAATTCTTGTAGTCGCTGCTCAAGTGTTTATGGTCGTGAGATTATTTTTATATCATGTTTCTGTAATTAAGGGATTAAGAGAGAATATGCTTAAAGAAATCCTTTATGAAAGTCCTAAACATGTGAGTACTGCTCTTACCACCTAACATAGGGAAGAGAGAGAAAAAAAAAGAGGAAATGGGAGATTTACAAGGCTGGTTTAATAGTTCTTCCTTACTGCAACCTTAACTTGTAGTCTCAGTAACATAGGCTATACAAACAAAAACAGTTTGGACTTGTAACAGGCTCACAGAAAAGGTTGGTGCATTGCCTTTGCTGGAGAAAGTAAAGACCAGATACCCAGCTATGTGCTTTGAGGCTTGGTTAGGTCATTTCATCTCTCTGTACCTCCATTTCCTCAGATGGGAACACAGGATTAACTAGTTAGTATTTGTAAAGCACTTAAGATCCTTGGATGGAATGTACTAAATAAAGGAAGAGTATTATTGATAATCATGTAGCAACCCTGTGTTCAACCTAAGTAACTCGAATTCTAAGGATTGTGCAGCAATCGTGAAGCTATTTGATATGCTGTCAGAAAAGCTAGTAAATATAAGATGGAATAACAGAACTCTTATGCCTCTAAGCAGACACATTTACAATGCAGAGGTTGGTTCATGAGTACTGTTATGAGCACCCTGTTAATTCTTCCAGTCCTTACTAACTAGTTTCTATAAATAAAATTATTTCATGTACGTTTTCCATACACACTACACAGCGGTCTTGCAAAATTCCACACACAAAGCGCAGGAAAGCATTGTGGTTTTGTTTTGCTTTTTCCTTCCTCAGCATCATCCTGCTAAAGGTTAGGTGAATAGATTTTGTGTAGGGGCAGAAAGTCTGTGACCATTTTGTAAGATTGACGTACAACATGCAGCTCCTATGCCTCAGTGTCTCTGAGGCCACTGATGAATTATGGCATTCTAGGACTTCCCAAGCTTTTGTCCAGGAGAGAAACATCATAACCTGTTCTGTTGATTGTTTTGCATTTATAAAATTTAATGTTCTAGGCATGAATTAAAATGCATGTTAATGAAAAGCTCTAACTACTGAGTGAACTAAAATGCTGCAGTATTGGGGGGAGGGATAGCTCAGTGGTTTGAGCATTGGCCTGCTAAACCCAGGGTTGTGAGTTCAATCTTTGAGGGGGCCACTCAGTGATCTGCGCCAAAAATCTGTCTGGGGATTGGTCCTGCAAAGCAGGGGGTTGGACTAGATAACCTCCTGAGGTACCTTCCAACCCTAATGTTCTATGATTTCACAAGTGAAATTCCATTTTACTTTGTTCATTGCAGTAAATTAATGTTTTGTTCAGCCAGCCAACCAATAAAAAGGAATACAGTATCCTCCACCTTGAGACCCAAATAAAGTTAATGGATAACATACAAATGGTGATGTTGTTTAAATTGAGTTAGGCTTAGTGACTGTTTACTGCTTACTCTTTAACTTAAAATAGCACAATATTGTGATTTAATCTTTAGAGACTTAAAAAAAAAAAATCAAACCCAGGGAGAAAGTTGTTTATTTAACAAAATTATATTTACTATCTATTGAAATAGTTTAGTGAAAGCAATGTTTGTGCAGATAGTGCCTAGTACATATTATTAAAGGCCTTACAATTTTATTTAGGACATAGAGTCTTTGATGTCAGAGGGTAACAAATCTCGAACAGTGGCTTCAACCAATATGAATGAAGAGAGCAGTCGGTCACATGCAGTCTTCAAGATCATCCTCACACACACACTGTATGATGTACAATCAGGGGTAAGTAATAGTGGGAGATTTGCAGGTAGAGACTTTGACCTCTGATGTCTAATCCAAGCTACAGATTCTAATCATGGCTTCTGTAATGTTTCAATAGACTGCTGTGCTTGTGCACATATGTAGTGAAGCTAGGTTTTTGTAGATGTTTTGATGGACATGTAAGATTGAAATGTGGCTTTTGAAATGCAATGATATAAGGATGCAAGCCCAAAGCTGCAGTAGATTTCATGAGGATTCCTCAATCCTAATATCTGAAGCAATAAAACATGTATTTTAAAACAAGAGTTTGTAATGTAGATTTGGGGGCTAGATGGAAAGTAAAACTTCTGCAAAACTGACTCAGTATCCTCCAGATCCCTCCTTAAAGCACCCCTTTGCCACGGTGCCTATAGAAAGCTTGACAGTGGTCAGGCTCCTGATGTGCTGAAACCGATGCCTATCACACTAACCAGTATTGTCTGTTTTCTTGTACTTGCCTATTGGTCAGTCTGTATCCATCTGCTGCCTCTTTTCTTATATTCAGATTGTAATCTCTTTGGGCACAGACTCTTGTTTTGTGCTGTTTGTACTGCACCTAACACAGTGGGGTCCTGTTCCATGACTGGGGCTCCTAAGTGCTACAGTAATACTAATGTAATCATAATATTGTGGTGGGAGATCCCACCTAGTCTCCGCGTTCTGCGCTCTATCCCTTCTCTCTAACTATGCTCTTTATCCTGTGGGCAAGACCTTTTTGGCTGTTCTTCTTCCTCTTTGTGGGCCGCTTTCTTCCTGTAGGCTATTTCTGCATTAAATTAGTTCCATCCGTCTCCTATGTTCATGTCTCTTCTGTGGCTTTGCTAGCCTCGCTCGTTCCTAGTTTAATATGGCTTCCTGGAACTTATTTTCCTGTCTTCTTTGTCTGACGGTGGCTTGCCCTCTGAAGCTTACCCAACGGGAATGCTGCAGCTCAAGGCTGCTTTCCTCAAGGGCGCTGGGTTAACAGAGATTTTCTACAAGGGCAATTTAGCTATACCTAAACAAGGTAGAAAGAAAAAACCAATTCACTTATGTAAATGCCTGTTTGCTGGTAGTCTGCTGGCTCACAGCCTGAACCTCCTAGCTTTAACAAGACACCCTTTTAAAAATTGGAACACCGTCTTCCTTTTCCCAGGCTGCATCTCAAGCAGCCAGAAAGGAGGAAAAAAACTCAAATGGCTTTTTGGTCCATCAGAAATCCCACACGTATCATCCATACGACCTCCGGCAGCGGGTATCTATTGCGGTTCCCGACTTTGAACTTTTAGCTTGCCAAAAGTGGGGACCCGCACTGTGTACCCTTCTAGGACTGTAATTCCTAGCTTAGATCTGATAGCGCTGCCACCAGCCCAAAAAATAGTGTTTTGGTGCCACCACTTCCTGTCGCCCAAAATCTTCCCTGGGGAACCCAAGACCCAAACCCCTGGTCTTAAAACACAAGAGAAAGAAACCATTCCCTCCTCTTCCCACTCGCCCAGACTTTTCCCCTCCCTGGGTTACCCTGAGAGTTCACAGGACAGCATCGATTCCAACTCCTTAGGATCTTAAAAAGAGGATATTAACCTTCCCCTCTCAGGCGTTTTCCCCCCCACAATCCCCTGGTGACGTTAGAGTACCAATCCCTTGGGTCTTAAACAAGGGGAAAAAACAGGGAAATCTAATCAACAGCTGCTAGGTTTGTGTTCTTTATCAAAAAAAGCTCTTTCATTAAAGAAAAGAAAAAGTAAAAATTATCTCTGTAAAACCAGCGAGATGGAAATGTTTACAGGGTCTTAGCTCATCCATAGCCTCAGAGGGACTGGTCCTCCCCCAGCCTAAGGATACAAGTTTACAGCAAACAGAGGGAGATCTGATCCAGCAAAATACACATTCATCATAAGTTAAGAAAACCAAACATAAGACGTAATCCCCTTTTCTAGCTAGTACTATACTATTGTTAGGAAACATGAGATTTGTTTCATAGATTGGAGAAAGACCTGGAATGCCACGGTCTGACCCCTCTTAGCCCAAGAGGAACAACGAACAAAAGAAACAGACAAAGACTTCCCGGCACCAAGATTTGAAAGTGTCTGCCCCCATTGGTCCTCTGGTCAGTGTCACCTATGTTTACTAGCTTCTTAACCTTTTAGCATGGTAAGACAGAGACATGTTAACCCTTAACCATCTGTTATGCAGCCCAGTCTCCCCAATTTATCAAATATCCCTTTGAATTTCGCTTTACCTATCATTCATGAAGTGTTTTGCACAACCTCACTCAGCTTGTGTTATCTGAAAATTTGAGTCAGTATGCTCTCTATTCCTACATCTGAATATTATTTACTGATTGGACTGGGACTGATAAGCTCACAAACTCCTTTGTCTCAGGACTCGGTTCTATCCGATTATTTTGTATTTGCCTTAGAAAGGGCCACAGGCCTACCACAGGGCTAACCAGGAAAAAGATAAATGTAGCGTTTAATAAGAATTAACCAACATTATTTAAGTTTGTCTTCAAGAAGTCTCTCAAATTTTTGTTATTTTTTCAGTGTGTACAATTTGTATGCGGGGACGTCCTCTGCTAGGTTTCTCATTCAAAAACAGTAAACAAACAATAAAAGAAAGAAAAGTATTCCTAACTCGAGAAGGTGAAATTCTTTGCCAACATGTTTCGAGCAAACATACATTTGGAATAGTGCCATGAAAAAGTTACAGACCTGAAATCTGTCATAACCTGTACAAGGTCGCTTTCATTCTCGAAGTACTACCATACAAAATATCTCCATCAAATATTTCCGTAAAGGACCAAAGCCAGTTTTACTTCAAACACTCTTCCAACACTTCAGTTTCCCCCTGCATTCCCATTTAACCCCCAG
>NC_133771.1:8200373-8274526 GCF_003597395.2 Chelonoidis abingdonii | reverse complement strand
AGGATGCAAGTCACAAGAGATGATAGTACTGCTGAGTAGACCTCAGCTGTACTACTGTGTCCAGTTTTGGTCCCTGCTGTATAGAAAGGATGTAGAGAAACTGGAAAGGATCCAGAGGTGAACGACAAAGATGGAATGCAATCTGTATGAGCAAAGGCTGAAGGAACTGGGTATGCTTAGTTTGGAAAAGAGGAGATTAAGGGGGATATGATAGCTATCTTCAAATACCTGAAAAGCTGCCAAAAAAAGATGGAGAAAAATTGTTCTCTCTTGCCCTAGAGGACAGGACGAAAGTCAATGGGTTCAAATTACAGCATAGCAGATTTAGATTACAGTTTAGGAAAAACTTCCTAACTGTAAGAGCAATAGGACAATGGAGCAAACTGCCTAGGGAAGTTGTGGAAGCCCCTTCCCTGGAGATTTTTCAAGAAGAGGCTAGATAACCATCTGTCATGGTTTGTTTAGACACAAGAAGTCCTGCATCTTGGCAGGGCGTTAGACTAGATGACACTTTTGATCCCTTCTAACCATATGGTTTTATGAGTCTGATTCTATGAAAAGTGACAAATGTAATGCCAGTTGAGCATCCAACATCATTGATCAAATTTTCCCCTCACTTTGAGGAGAGTGTGGAAAAACAAATTATAATGAATTTAGCTTAAATGAGTTTTATTCTTTGGTTTCACACACATTTCCAATTCACGTCCCCCTGTCCCCCCAAATGTGGGAGTGTGTGGGGTCTGGGAGTGATGAGTACAAGGCAGGAAATAGGTCTTTTCTGCTTGTGCTCTGTCTGCAGCTCCCATGGTTAATGGCTGAACAAGGAAGAACCAGAAGAAAAAACAAACCAAAAACTACTAATCACATTCTGTATTTTTTTGTTGATTAAGCTATTTTGGGTTTTAAATAAGGATTTTGTTCCTCTCAGCTCCACTGCTTTCATCTGATTCCCTCAATGAAATTTGTATTCTGGGCACATTTTACCACTTTGTTGTGGAAATATGTCACAGATTCAGTGTTATGACTCCACTGCTTTATCTAATATGGGTTCGTAAGTGTGTGTGTGTGTGTGTTTGTGTGTGTGTGTGTGTTCACGTGATCTGCATAATTTAGTGAGATTTTGTCTGTCTTATATTTGCTGACTATTGAGTGCCTAAAAGTGGTATTCATCTGAATAGCTGATCTATACAGTAGCTTTTCCCCCAAAATGTTCTCCAACTCCTGTTCTCCATTTCGTTATTTCTCTCTCCTCACATCCTTAATCTTTTTCTTATCGTCTAACCACTTTCTCTTTTTCATTCTTTAACTCCCCTCATCCCCACCCACCATGCTATATTTCTCTCTCAATTCTATCTTCCCTCCAGCCTCCAAATCATTCTTTGCTATGTCACACGCCCTACAATGCTGTACTTTTCATGGTTCTCTGGTTTTTCTGTTGCTGCATTGCATTTCTGGTTTCTTTGATGCTTCTGGTTAGGCTTGGCCCAAGATAGTTATTTTGCTTTCCTCTTTCCCTTCTTGTCCTTCAGTGACCACCCTGCTGACTAGGCAGCTATATGAATTTCTGGAATACTGGGCTTCTAGCCTGGCTTTTTTTTTCTGCTGTCTTCGGGTTCTGAAATTAGATGATCCAACATGCTGTGCTATGAGATAGAAGTGCAATGTGCTTTGAGACAAAGTTACATTTTCAAAAGTACCTATATCCCAGTGGAAAAAAATTAGCCTCCCCCCTTCCCCCCATGAGACACAGGTACTTTTGAGAATGTAATTATACTTTCAGCACTTGCGTACTATGGTGATGGGAGCTAAGGAAAAGCTTAAGATATTTATTAATTTAAGGGAAATCCAAATCCCAGGTTGAATGTTTGAAAAATTTGTTTTTGTTCCAGCTATAACTGGCAAGAGTAATAAGAATTTATGATAAAACTTCTGTTGGGTTAAAGTTGAGAGTTGAAAGTTTTTTAATCAGCTTGAAATTCCTTCTTTAGGGAGAAGATCTTTGGGACGGATGTGAGAAACCTTCCCTGTCATCTTAGTATTTTTGTAAATATCTCCCTGTAGCAGGGTGCTGCTGCAAAGGCAGCTAATTAGCCCTGCTCAGCCAGCCCCAATCAGTTAAAATGGATTGGGGCTGGGGAGAAGCCTGGTGCCTGGCCTCTGAACGGGCTGCACCTGCTGGCCTGCAGGCTCAAGGGCCATAAAGGCTGGCTGGCAGCCAGAGAAAGGGGGGAAGAGAACAGCCAGAGGCATGGCAGTCTCCAGGCTGGGGTAGACTCTCTGTAAAGGGAAGAGGAGTGAAAACCTGTACAGCTGTAAATAGAATCACTGGTGGTGGGAACTGTGTGAGAATAAAAAGCCACGGGTGTTGCATCCAGGAGGCTCAGAGTCCTTTATTGAGACAGCGGGGAGCTGCAGCAAGGGGGCCTGAGGAAGGGGCCTGGTTACACTGCCCTTCATAAAATGTGGAATTATTACAAACTTCCTGCTTTGCTCATTCTTATTTTCAGAGTGATGCAGTCTGAGCACTGGACTGGGAATCAGTGTCAAAACTGAGGGCTGTTTGTGCTACAAGCACTGCAGCAGCACAGCCATGGTACTATAGCTACGTTGCTGTAGTGTGTGGGTTATTTATGTCGCTGTAGTAAATCCACCTTCTTAAGAAGCAGTAGCTGGGTTGATGGAAAAATTCATTTGTCAACTTAAAGGTGTCTATAGCAGGACTAAAGTCAGCCTATCTCTCTCTCTCAAGGGTAAGAATTTTTCACACCTCTGAGTGGCATAGCTAAGTCATCCTAAGGTTTAAGTGTACAGCCGATCTGAGATTGGTATTCAGGAGTCCCTGACTCCCACTGTCGCGTTGGACAAGCAACAGTTTTCTCATCTTGAAAATAGGAATCGAAGTTAGAGATGTTGCCCCCGATTAGATTGAGCATCCTGGTCTGTGTGTGACTCTTGGTCCATTGCCTGTGTTCCCGCTTCCCACTCTTCTTGCTTTATACCTGTCTGATACTAGCTGCATTCCTCCTTTCTGGTACTTAGGTGTCCAGCTAGAGGTCTTGGAGTTCTTGATGCATCCCACATTACCGCTTTTGAGCAGCAACTAAAGTAATAGAAGGATTATTTTTGATTCAAAACGCTATGTTTTAATGTTCAGTACTTGTTATAATATTTATTTTAAAACGTGTCAGATAAAAGGTCGGAAGGAAGGAATACAACCTGCATTCTTATTTGAAAACGTGGCAAACTGTGAAACTTAACTAGAAATTTGAGTGAGTAAAATCTTTTAACAGTAACTCTTCTCTTGTCCATTCCTCAGACATCGGGTGAGAAAGTGGGCAAACTGAGTCTGGTGGACTTAGCGGGCAGCGAAAGGGCAACTAAGACTGGTGCTGCAGGTGACAGGCTGAAGGAAGGAAGCAACATAAACAAGTAAGGCTTTTAATGATTTTTCTGGCTGCTGTTTTTGTTAAAATAGGCAATAAAGGAAAGCTACATCAAACTTCTAATGCACTGTTTAATCAATAAGATTTCTGCAAGGTACTTGTAACCAGTTCAGGCTTTTCTGAGGTTGTTTTGTATTTCAGTGTTATTTTTATAGAAATTCTCAAGTGATCTGTACACATTTTAAGTATTTAAGATGTGTTTTATGCTGGTTTATACTCCCTGCAACAGTTATGCATGTAATTTGTGTTGCAAGGACATGATTATAAAGGCTGAAAACTTTTTATCTTATGAGTTTCTCACATAGAAAATTGATACATTGCGAAGCAATGTAGCTTGTGTTGGAAGAGAATATTAGTGGAAATGCCACTAGCTAACTCTTTTTTTTTTTTTTTTTATAGCTGCTTTTTTGGAAAAGCAGGGTCTTGCCTTACTTCTCACACTCCTGCACGTGCAGTTATCTTTGTGAATAGAGACTAATAATTATGGCAAATTGATGCAAAAGGGGACTAGATGGAGACCACCAAACTAAATTTCATTTGTCTGAAGTGGGTGTTGGTTGCGCAAGGGCTGTTACTGCTTTAGGTATTTGTTACACTGAAGATATAGGTACTAATTAGATAAATATTAATTCCGTGAAACTGAGATAGTTACACTACTGAAATGACAGTGGTTGGAAGGCTTTGGTTCTTCTTTGAGTGATTACACATGCATTCCACTCTTGGTGTGTGCGTGCCATGAGCACAATGGTCAGAAATTTCCCCCTTGGCACTACCCATCAGACCAGCTCAAGTGCCCTCTGCTGCCACACAGCACCACGTGCACCCTCGATAATTCCCTGATAACCAGAAACTTCTATACTTAAACTCTGTACCGTTCACTTTTTTTTTTTTTGTTAACATCATCTTAATAAAGGCAAAGCCACTCCTGGCCCCCCTCAGTTCCTTCTTGCTGCCCCTGACAGTTGTTAGAATCTGGTCTTGCTTTAGCAAGTTCTCAGGGTGTTTTTCTTGTATATAGTTACCTAGTTACATAGTTTTTGGTGTGTGTTAGTGATAGATAAGTTTGTTTAGTATCCATTAGTTTTTCCTCAGTTCCCCAATTTTGGGGTTCCATTTGTCAGTACCAAGGAATTCCTCAGTCCCAGGCTTCAGGCCCTGTCTTTCTTACTCAAAGCTGATGCCTACGAGCAGGCTGCGCTTTAGTTGTTTAAAGTGTTTTGGTGAGACTCACATTAGGGATCTGTGCCAGACTGAAAAGGACTTCAAGCCAAGAACCAAAAGAGATGGAGAGGCCAGGCTGAAGTATCTTTTGATGGAGGCTGCTCTGAGCACACCTTCAGTGTCTTCTTGGTCAGAGAGGGTACTGAGCACTTTGGCATGTGTGAGCAGTACACCTCCATTGCTGACTGAGTCCCGGCACCGCTCATCCTTGTGGGTGCCCAGGAAGAAACAGAAGCCTTCCAAAGACATTGCTGAGAGAGGTAGATCTCTGATCCCTAAGTCTGCCAAGAGGGGGGCAAAGTGTTGAATAGAGTGCAATCAAAATTGAAGCACTCCTCCACTCGCTTTTTGGATAAAATGGCACCATTGATTCAAGCATTGAGGCAGACAACATTGAGTCCAGGGCCCAGAGCGGCACATTTATCATCTGCAGCATCATCTTAGTCTCTTGTGTACTGGTCCGTGACTGTTCCAGTACCATCCGTGCCAGAGGCATTTGCAGCTGCAGGGAACTTGCTGAACTTACCGGCACTGCTGTCCCCAGTGGGGCAGGAGATCTCTCCTACAGTATAGGTAGACTCTTCAGCATCAGCCTCTTCAATGCAGCACTTGGTATCAAATCAGCCTCCCATGTCCCTAAGCTATCATCTGTCTTTACCATCCAGAGGGAAGCCAGTGATGATGGCTTCTCTTTGTTCTTCTCTGGACTCTTGGCAGCAATCTCCAGCACCAACTGAAATGGCCCCTCCATGTTCAGGAGATGCCGATTCTTCTTACATGGAGGTTGACTCTTATGTCTCTCAGCCACAGTGTGTGGCTTACCGCTCCTCTCCTATACTTTATCAGCGAGGATACTGTGGAACAACTATCAGAGGGGGCCCAGTCTTAACCTGTGCTAGCTTCCTTCCATCCCCTACACATACCCTATTAAGCAGTTCCTTGGGAGTGTCCTTACCCCCTCCGGATGACTACAGGGCTCTCCAAGAGATCCTAAAAAGGGTGTCCTCAGCACTGGACATTAAAATAGAGAGGTTAAGGAGTTTTCTCACTGCATCATTGACATTCTGGCCCCAGCTATGCCATCTCTGATGGCACTACCAATCGATAAGGTGATTTTAGCATCCATCAAGGTTCTAGAACATAAGAATGGCCAAACTAGGTCAGATCAAAGGTCCATCTAATCCAATATCCTGTCTTCTGACAATGGTCAATGCTAGGTGCTTCAGAGGGAATGAACAGAACAGGTAATCAAGTGATCCATCCCTGTCGCCCATTCTCAGCTTCTGGCAAACAGAGGCTAGGGACACCATCCCTGCCCATCCTGACTAATAGCCATTGATGGACCTATCCTCCATGAACTCTATCATATCCTCCTCTCACCCCCGTCCCCACTTAGGCCTGGGCTATACTAGCAGGGTGTTCGAACTAAGATATGCAACTTCGAAGTATCTTAGTTCGACTTACCTTGCCGTCCTCACGGCAGTGAGTTGACTGCCGCAGCTCCCCCGTCGACTCTGCTTACTCCTCCTGTCGAGGTGGAGTATGCGCATCGGTTAGTGGATTGATTTATCGTGTCCAGACAAGATGCAATAAATCAATCCCCGATACATCGAGCACTACCTGCCAATCCGGCGGGTAGTGTTGACGTACCCTTAGTCGTCTCTTTTCCAAGCTGAAAAGTCCCAGGTTATTAATCTCTCCTCATATGGAAGTTGTTCCATATACCTTAATCATTTTGTTGCCCTTTTCTGTAATTTTTCCAATTCCAATATACTTTTTTTGGAGATGAGGTGACCACATCTGCATGCAGAATTCAAAGATGTGGGCATATACCATGGGTTTTATATAGAGGCAATACGATATTTTCTTTTATTTAACTGTCCCTTTCTTAAGATTCCCAACATGTTAGCTTTTTGACTGCCAGCTGCACATTTGAGGTGATGTTTTCAGAGAACTATCCACAATGACTTCAAGATCGCTTTCTTGCATAGGTAACAGCTAATTTAGACCGCCATCATTGTGGTTGTGGCACTCCCTCCCACAATCAAAACAAGTGGGAAGGAGCTTAGATATTATGTTCCCTCACAAGGCTTTGAGCATTTTTATTCCTACGCCTTTCTGGGCTCGCTCATTGTCTCGGCTGGCAAAGAGAGGGAAGTCATGGGGCTGCAGGCCACTATCCCTAAGCCAAAGGGTACCAAAAAGCTGGACTTATTTGGTAGAAAAATTTATTCTGTGGCAAGTGTACAGCTTACAATTGCCTTCCAGCAGGCCTTATTGGGTGATATGACTTTAACATCTGAGATGTTGTCCTAAAATTTATGGAAAAGTGTCTGAGGACACTAAACAGGAGTTCCTTTCACAGATGGATGAAGGGAAGTTAGTGGCAAAAATGTTGCTTCAGGCTGGTTTGGATGTCGCTATCTTGGCTGGTAAGACCATGAACTCTGACACAGCCGTGCTCATTGTTACAGTCTTCAGGGTCTCAGGAAGCTCAGCAGGTTCATCCCTCTTTTCAGCTCAGACGGATTATATACTTCACAGCTTAAAGGACTCAAGGACAACTCTGAAGTCATTGGTCATGTATACTCTTGCCCCTTCGAGAGAGACTTTTGTCCTCAGCAGCCCTGCAAATACCCATTCTTGCACCTCACCAGTACCTGTTGAGGAAAAAGAGTAGGAATTATAGGTGCAGGGCAACTCCTTCCTCTCCTGTTCGCCTGGTCCCTCTAGTGCCCTGGGGGTACTCAGCAACCATTCTTATATTTCAATCAAGGATGCCAGATCAGTCTTCCTGATTATAGTCTCTTCTTCCCCTTTGTTTCCAAACCATCTCTATTTCTTCAGTGCGTGGTCCCAAATTACTTCAGACCAGTTAGTCTTGTGTACCATGGAAGTAGGGTACACTCTGCAGTTTGTTTATTTCTGTATTCAGCGACCACACTCACTAGGTGCTCCTCCTTCAAGAGGTTCAAATTCTCATCTGGGTGGTAGCCATAGAAGAGGTTCCTCAATGTCACAGAGGAACAGAGATTTAATCCTGCTGTGTTATAATACTGAAAGCAAAGGGACATCTCAGGCCAGTTTTAGAACCACATCAGCTCAACAGATATCTAAAAAAAAAAAAAAAAAAAAAAATTGTATTATGTTACTAGCTTCCATTTCCCCCCTCTCTGTATCCTGGAGACTGCTATGCTACCCTCGACTTAAATGATGCCTGTTTCCATCTGAGGATTTATCAAGACCATGGGAAGTATGTCAGATTCTTGGTAAACCAATCTTGCTACGAGTTCACAGTGCTGCCTTTCGGCCTGTTGGCAGCTCCCTGGATTTTCACAAAATGTATTGGGACTGGTAGCCGCCTTCCTGGGAAAGTTAGGAGTATATATCTATCTCTGTCTGGACTACTGGTTTGTGAGAGGCCGTTTCAAGATTCAGACGCTATAATTCTTATCCAGTCAAATTGTACGGCACTGAGACTGTTGAGCAACTCAGAAAAGTCTGTCCTCTCACCCATTCAGAGGATAGAGTTTATAGAGGCTGTACTGTATGTGCGCACACCAACCAAGAGTGGAATGGATATGTGCAACACATCTCCAAGATCAACAGTTACAGAACAGATAAGGAAGCTGCTTTTTCGGGTAGTATCCCTATGAGTGCTCCACTGTAGGTGTGCCGGCATCTTTGCACTGTTGATCAGACAACTTTGGTAGCCGTCTGTCCCACCCATGCATGTACTGCTCCTCATTTGCCACTAAGCTAGTCAGCATGTGTGAGCAGTCCCTCCGCAGTTCCTTCTGAACAGCCCCTGGCAAGAGATGGAGCTTCAGCTGTCCATTCATGGATCTTTAACTCCCTTTAGATTTGCTAATTTTAGCTTCCCTTGAAGCTTTTTTTCATTGTTACTTCATTTGTATTTTTGTTTGGCTATGTCTAAAAAAGAAGAAGAAAGAGTTTTCTTCCCACCAACCCTGGTGGGGGTGAACCCCCGGACAAGGGTGTGCCCAGCTCCCTGGGCTTCAAAAAGTGCCTCAGTTGCATGGAATCTATCCCAGTTACTGATGGACACTCGCAGTGCGTTTTCTGCCTGGGAGAAAAGCACATTCCACAAAGGTGTGGCTTGTGCTGGCAGCTGAAGCCTAGGTCCAGGAAAGACAGAGAGTTAATTCTCAAACTCCTGCTCATGGAGTCAGCCTTTCAACCCGTGAGTCCCTGCAGGAACTCTCACCACAACCCTCTACATCAAAGGGAGCTGAGCCTAGAGAGATGAGCCACTCACACAAGGCCTCTAAGAGAAGGTCTGTGAGTCCCTGTAGCGAGCCCTGATGGAGCTGGAAATAGTTCCAGTATCATTGGTACCAACAGCACCAAAGCGATCTAAAACTGTTGCCTAGGGGTACAAGCAGTACCATATGACAGAGAAAATTTGACTACCCAAAGACCCAATAGACATGGGCAAAGAAGCATCGGTACTGCAGGGGCATGAAAAACATAGAAGATCCGCCCTGGGGAAGGCTTCGTCGGTACAGATATCAGCACCAGTACTGACTCCGGTGCATCTGGCATCAATGGACTTTGTGGTCAAGTCCACATCTCCAACTCTATCAGTGCAAGCCTCTCTGCACTAACAACTACCGGTGGTACTGACACCATCTGCACTACTGACTTTCCAATGCATGACAGATCTTTCAATGTCCAACGCACCTGACTCACCCCTCCTCAGTATCGGGGCCCCAATACCAAGTTTGCCCAGAGCCCTGGACTCACTAACATCTCCCTGCCATGCACTGCTTTTCTCATCGATTCAGAAAGTCAGTGAGAAAACATGGGTTCCCGCCACTCTTCTCAGCTGTCATATGGGGTTCAATTTTACTATAAGCATCAGGCATGTCATCCACTTGATCCACAGCCTCCCTGGTTTGGTCAGCCATGGTACCAACCAGACAAGATGGTGATGCCCCCTCTGCCATCAGTGGCTGATTTCACATTATTCCAGGGCCTGGCACAATAGGTGGCAGGAGTCCTACAAATACCCTTGCAGGAGATTACCAAATCTTACCACAACCTGGTGAACATTTTACATTCCTCCACCTCCTCCAAAGTGGCCCTCCCTATTAATGAGGCATTCCTGGATCCTGCCAAAGTCATATAGAAGACCCCTGCATCTGTCCAGCCAATATGCAAGCGGGCGGACAAAAGGTATTACGTGCCAGCAAAGAACACAGAATTTCTCTTTTCCCACTCGCCTCCTAATTCCATCATTTTGGATGCAGTTAACTGTAGGGGCCACCAGTACCAGTTCAGATCCACGGCTTATGACGGACTGGAAATGTTTGAATCTGTTCGTCAGGAAGACATATTCATCAGCTACTCTCCATTTCTGTGTAGCAAACTACCAAGTCTTATTGGCAAAGTATGACTACCAAAACTACACGAAACTCAGTGTCTTTATTGAGCAACTGCCTGATTCTCACAAAGAACAATTCAAGCCAATCGTCAGTGAGGGCCAGCTGTTGGCTAAAGTGTCCCTCCAATCCACGCAAGATGCAGCTGACACAGTGGCTCACCAATTTCTGTGGCCATTGTGATGAGACGTGCTTTGTGGTTTTACTTGTCTGGCTTCCCTGAAGAGGTCCAAACTATGGTGGAACGACCTTGCTTTTGAAGGGACAAATTATTTACTGAGAAGACTGACACATCCCTTCACGTGTTGGTCCCTTGGGATCTATACTCCAGAGGAGGGATTTCCCACACATGCTGGCTAGCCTTGTGGCAAGTGAGGAATAGTGCATGGCGATTGGGGTGGACTGCTACCAAAATTCTCCGATCAACAGCACAGGGATGCAGACACGCCTACAGCTGAATGTCCATAGGGGTACACACCTTGAAGAACCATAGTTACTGCACAAGGTGAGTAACTTCTTCAGTTTATTTGGGCATCTGTCAGATTTAAAAGGGCTTTTTGGATTATAGATCTCTTCACTTGTTCATGGGTTGGTTACTTTCTCCATGCAGGTCCCTTACAACTCTTGGGCTGGTTATTTCTGCTCTAGCGGATCAGGCTGCTGGCAAGAACAAGAACAAATTTGTTCCATATCGTGATTCTGTGCTCACTTGGTTACTTAAAGTAAGTGAACTTCTCATACATCTTTGGAGTGGGTGGCATGAGGACAGAGAGAGAGAAGAATTTTTCCTTCGTAATGTGTAAAATGCAGTTGTTCCATCATTTAACCCTAGTTTTATATGCAGCAGCCTCATCTTTGAAGAATTAGAAGAGTATTAGCCATTAGTGTCTCTACAGGATACATTCTATCTCCTGTGTTTATTGGGAATAACTCTGTGATGGCAAAAAGTATAGGGCATATTTTTTTAAGTGATCTAATAAATTTTTCAGTCCAGCTTTTTGAGTCAACTCACTAACAGCTACACTTAGAACTCTGGGGCTGATTTAGCCTGGACCATCTCCTTATGACCTAAGTTTACCCAATGTCATGGGTGACATGATTAACTTCAGAGATTTTGGATAAGATGTTTAGCCCTTTGCTTCAACTCAGCAGAGGTGTATTCACAAAACATATCCCAGTCTGCAGTCCAATTGCAGTCATATTCTCATGCTCATGTGAAATGAGCAGTTATGGAGTCAGTTTCTATACTGCAAATCATTCTGATTTGAAGTTTACTGTTGCAAAAAGAAACTAGGAGGACTTCAAATGAAGCTCACTGATACCTAAAAATTTTGTTTTGTTTTTTTGTTCCTGCTGCCTCCTCCTATATGTAGTGGTTATAAAAGGACTGTAAGCTGCGGTTAACCAAAAAGAGAGAAGTTTGGGCAGTGACTGGGTAGCTTCACTTAAGGAAGATCCTGTTTTCTCCTGGTCTTTGAATATGCTACCTTTAGAGCTACCTGTTTGCTTTCATATCTAAAGCCAAAGAGGCAAGTGCTTTCCTTATAATGAGATGGATTTTCCTTCCATTGGTACAGATCGAGTGACTGACAGGCAGATTGGCTAGGTTTTGAAATAACTGCATTATAGAAATGCAGACCCAATAGGGGCATCAGGACTAGAGTATCCCATAATGTTTATTACATTTTTTTTCTGTTTTTCCACATCAAAATTGTGAAGTTCAAAATGTTTCTATCAGACTTAGTTATGAATCTTGGCAAGCTGGTATCTCCTCCTTCCTTACCTTTTTCTTCTGCTTCCTTGTTATCAAGAGGTAATTGTGATATTTATTGGTATAAAGAAATAAGCTGGAAAAGAAACAGATTTCTTCAGACCCACAACCATTTATGTCAGCTCTATTACCCAGTGATTGCTAAAGCTAGATTCTATCCTTTTGTAGACTGCACCCAACCTAACCACCCGCACATAATCCCTAGGTGTTCTCTTTAAACATAATGTGATGTGAATCCCCCATTCCCATAGTTGACTTACAAGTGTAAAAAAAAAGTGAACTGCAGGATATAGAGGTACTTAAAATGTTTAAACCTTTTCCTGTAATGAAATTTGGAAAAAAACAAACAAACAAAAATCCCCCTCCCCCCAGTAGTTGACCTTCATTGCAGTTCATTACCTCTTGGGCTAGATACAGTAGGGAAATAAAAGGTCAACTGATGTAGCCTCTTAGCACTATGAGTCTTGATTTTCCCAGTAGTTACCTTTAACAAACCTTCCCACAATATTGTTTTGTATTAGTTAACATTGGGAAATTCAGTTAACAAGTGGCAAAGAGTTCTGTGGCACCTTATAGACTAACAAACGTATTGGAGCATGAGCTTTCGTGGGTGAATATCCACTTCGTGGGATGCAAGTTAACCTTGTAGATACTAAGATTTTAAACATCACATACTGTGGTGATGAAGCTGTAGAAAAGTTTGAATAGAATAGCAGAAGTGATCAATTTTATTTTTCTGATAATATAGTAAATCTTTTCACAATGCTGCTCCACACACTTATCTATGCTAAAATGTAGCCTTTCCTTTATATTCACTGTCTTGAAGTTTGTTGAAACAAATGTACTTTGCTTCTCTGTAGGGTTGTAATCAACCATGCTTGGTTTGTTTCAGTTTACTGTAGTAGTGAGATCTATGTATGGGTAACAGAATCTGAGGAAGCAGAAATAGAAACCTTTTCAGAGGCTTTCCCATGTTGTTGTTAGAATTAGTTATGTGGATCCTTTTCTAAACATAATCCAGCAAATAGATTGAGATTCATGTTTAGCACCTGCCCGATACGTTGTAGCAAACATGGCAATGGCATGCATAGTAAGCGCCAAAGCTCAGAAACACTTTTGTTAATGCCTTTCTCCAAGCAACTCATTTCCTTTGTCCTGTTCACGTTCAGCCATGTTAAAATCCTAACACAGGCTTAATTTCAAACCAAGCCCATTTAAGTGAAACTCAAGAACAAAATTTTTAACTAATACTTAGTGAAAAAGATAATTTGATTATATTTTAAAGAAAGCTCAAATTAAAAATTCATCAATTGAAGATATCCAAGCTTGTTTTTAAACTCTAAGCATTTGGGGATTGTTGTTATACAATGTGCCACTCCTTTCCAATGTGGTGCAGTAGACAGAATGTATTCTAGGATACTAGGAGTACTTAGGAATAATTTATATTTTAGAACAGTGGTTTTCAACTTATTTTCATTTGTGGACCCTTAGAACATTTTGAATGGAGAAGCAGATCCCTTTGGAAATCTTAGACCTAGTTTGTGGACCTCCAGGGGCCTGTGGACCACAGGTTGAAAGCCACTGTTTTAGAGCAAATTTGAATAACCATTGACATAATCAAGACTTTGTATTGCAAGATGGATCATCTACTAGCTTTACTACTTGTATGTTGCCTCTGTCCCCTTTCCATCTATTTTCCTGTCTTGGTCTTTTTATCTTGGATTCTAAACTCTTGAGCAGGGACCATACTCTGTTATCTTCAGAAAGCTCCTTGTGTATTGTGGACACTACTGGAAACAAACTTTAATAACAATGCCAGCTTCTGGGTTCTGTACCCAGTTGTGTGACCTTGGGCAAGTCCATTCAGTATTTCTGTGCCCATCTTCCCCATTGTTAAACAGATATAACAACAATTGTTTATGTCACAAGAATGTTGTGAATCTCAGAACCAGCTCAGAATCTGGCCCTTCATGTTTATAACTTACTTGAAGATCCTTGGATGACAGATGATAGGGGCACAATTCTGTTCGCATTGAAACCATTAGGAGCAACACCAGAACCTGAATGCCAGTGAGAACTTGGTCAAAAATAATAACCAATCTTTTTTACCAACTTGTCAGGCTTTTGGTGTGTTTTATCAATTATACATGTATATTTACCCTGCCTTCTGTATGGGTGTTCTGCAGTTTGAGGCACATTAAAATGAAAAAATACAGGAACTGAGAATAGTGATCACCTCATAAACTATTTTCTTGTTCTAGATGTTGGTTAGGAAAGTAATGTCTAAATTTTCACATTCCAATAGTGTTCTCACAATAATGTTAGTGCCGACACATAGTTGGCTGGTTTTAGTCTTTTTTTTCCTTAGTTATTTCCATTCTGTTCTTGTCTCTGACATACTAAGCCCCCCACCTGTTGCAAACTTACTCTTTTTCATTATGAGAGTCTAGCTTATTCTCCATTCACCCTTCCTACCGTGCAATAAAGGAACCAGTGCCGTTACACAACAGAGAATTATTTATACAAATAAATTGGATGCCCTCGAGCTGGGCCTGAGCAGTCAAGACAGTAATGGAGGGACCGTTGGAAAATTAATAATGGATAGGTTATGAACCATGGTGTCGTATCACTAATAGCAAGCCCAGCCTCCGATGGAGAAGAGTTCCAATTTAGTGGTTTTAGTATAAGCCCTGCTTTAGAGCTAATTGATACAATGGAAGTTCTCAAAGTGCAAACTATGAACACTTCCTTTGGATTCCAAAAAGTGTCTGATTTTGGCCATACTATATATACAAACCTGGGATCATTTGCCAGTTGCTTCACATTTTTTAAAGTGTTTGGGAGAGGAAAAAAAGTCCCTGGCTCCAGGAAAAAAATCCACATTGAACAGGACCAGTTCACACTGGATCCCATATTGTCTTCAATGGCTGTGATGTGAGTACCTTGCTATTTTATTTGGAGTGGGCCCTGCAAGACAAAGTAATTTGCAGACTTGTAGGGATGGGACTATATTGTGCAGACAGAAAGTGTATTCCCATAAGCTAGTGGTATTTATTCTGTGAGTTTAAAACACGTTGAGGATTGTTATGGAAAGCTTCAGTGCGTTCTCCTGAATGAAAGGATTAGACAAATAGTTTTAATGATGCCCAGTGGCAATCTTTGACCTACATTTCATGGATTATTTAAGATTAGAGCTCGTTGGGAATTTCCATTAGAATGATTTTCTGATAGGAAAACATAGTTTCCACAAAATGTAATTGTCCATGGGAAAATTAAAATAAATATTTCTTTTTCAGATCAGTTCCACCCAAATTGGAATATTTAGGTTTTTTTTTAAACAGCTCTGAAATGTTGTATTTCTGACCAATTCAACAAAACATTAGACTGCATTTCTCTATCAGGGCATTGCTTTATGGGAATTATAGTTCAGGCCCCCATTCTGTTACATGGGCCAGGCTCCTAGAGGACTACATCGCCTATAATGCAATCCAGATTTTCCCTCTGACTGATCTGTGTGGTGGGTCATGGAAGTCCCATGTAGAAGTATTTGCCACAATCACAAATAAAATCAATTATACCGTTAAACTCTAGGGCTCTGTCTACAGTACAGCAGTGCATTTAGCTGTTAATGTAAAAGAGATGGTTTGTAAAAAGGTCTGTATTCCTTTAAATGTAAAGCTGGTGTACTAAAAAGTTAACTGTCATTCAGATTCAGGCCTAAAAGTGCCGGCTGGAAAAAACTGGAAGACAAGTGAAATGATGGCATCACAAAACACACAGTGATAATAGATCTATTAAGAGCAGAATTTTTGGTCAAATTGTTCTAAGCTGTTTGATTTTTTTAACACTTATTGTAAATGAGAAATATTTCTGGTAGAGAAAACTAGGGCTGTCAAGCAATTAAAAAAATTACTCGTGATTAATTGCACGATTAAAAAAATTAATTGCAATTAATCACATTAATCGCGCTATTAAACAATAATAAATACCATTTATTTAAATATTTTGGATGTTTTTTACATTTTCAAATATATTGATTTCAATTACAACACAATACAAAGTGTACAGTGCTCACTTTATATTTATTTTTTATTACAAATATTTGCACAGTAAAAAAACAAAAGAAATCGTATTTTTTCAATTCACTTAATACAAGTACTGTAGTGCAATCTCTTTATTGTGAAAGTTGAATTTACAAATGTAGAATTATATACAAAAAATAACTGCACTGAAAAATAAAAGAATGTAAAACAATTCAGACAAGTGCTCAGATAAACAAGTTGGTTTACCTTTATAGGAGATAATACTGCCCGCTTCTTGTATACAATGTGACTTCAAAGTGAGAACAGGCATTTGCATGACACTCTTGTAATCAGAGTCACGAGATATTTACATGCCAGGTGCAGTAAAGATTCATATGTCTCTTCATGCTTCACTCAGGAGTTGGGAGGTTTGGAGGGAACTCGGGCCGCCCCTCTACTCCGGGTTCGCAGCCCAGGGCCCTGTGGATTTGCAGCTGTCTATAGTGCCTCCTGTAACAGCTGATGACAGCTACAACTCCCTGGGCTTACTTCCCCATTGCCGCCTCCAAACACCTTCTTTATCCTCACCAACAGGACCTTCTCCGAGGTGTCTGATAACGCTTGTACTCCTTAGTCTCCAGCAGCACACCCTCCCACTCTCAGCTCCTTGTGACCTCGTACTCCCAGTTCCTCACACCACTTCCTTTCCTCAGGCTTGCCCCTGCCTGACTGGAGTTGAGCTCCTTTTTAAACCCAGGTGCCTGATTAGCCTGCCTTGATTGGCTGCAGGTCACGTTCTAATCGCCTGTCTGCCTTAATTGGTTCTAGCAGTTCCTGATTACTCTAGTGCAGCCCCTGCTCTGGTTGCTCAGGGAACAGAAAACTAACTCATCCAGTGACCAGTATATTTGCCCTCTACCAGGACTACTCCTGTACCCCACTGGTTTGGGTCTGTCACATATATCCCCTCCCCGCCCCCCCCCCGCTCAACACCAGGAGTTGGGCGGCTTGGAAGCCAGACAGTGCACATGTGACAAGGCATCAAACATTGCCATGTCAGCTCGCTGCTCTGTGTTGCACACGGACCTGGAAAGGCTGGAGGGATAAGAACCACTTGGTGACCTTGTGGTGTTCTCCTTGTTCCGCTGCATCCATTGAAGAGGGGCATGGTCGATCACAGAGGACAGATCTGCGCTACCGAGCAAGTAGTAGCGCAGTGCTTCCATGGCCCATTTTACGGCAAGGCACTCTCTCTCCACCTCTGCATATTTTTGTTCTCTTGGAAGGAGTTTCCTACTGAGGTAGAGAATTGGGTGTTCCTCCTCCCGACCATCTGTGATAAACGGCCCCAACCCTACTTCTGATGCATCTGTCTGCAGGATAAATTCCTTGGTGAAATCAGGGCTGTCAGTACAGTGTTACTGCAGAGGGCAGTCCATAGGTCTGTGAATGCTTCCTCTGCTGCGTCAGACCCTCTCACCAGATCGGTCCATGGGCTTTTACTAGGTCTGTCAGGGGGCTTGCCCTTAAAGTGGCAAAGTGGGGATAAATCATCGGTAATACCCCACTACACCTATGGAATGCCCGAACTTGTTTCTTGGGATGTGGTTGGGGCCAATTTTGGATGGCCTCCAATTTGTTCACTTGGGGTTTTTACCAGACCTTTTCTCACACGTAGCCAAGATATTTGGCCTCGTAAACCCTACAGCGCACTTGCAGGGTTTGCTGTAAGGCTAGCTCGCCTGAAGGTATCAAGGATTGTGCCTCCACCTTCTCTAGGTGAGTTTTCCCAGTCTGGAGTATGAATGACCACATCGTCCAAGTAGGCAGCAGCATAACTGTTAGGCAGGCGTAATACTTGTCCGTTGAGGCGCTGGAAAGTAGCCGGGGCCCCATGTATAGTCCAAAAGGGAGGACAGTATATTGAAAAAAGACCCTCTGGTGTAGAGAACGCAGTCTTTTCCTTTGCATCATTCTGCAAGGGGAATCTACCAGTACCCCTTTGTCAAGTCTAGAGTAGTCAAGTACCAGGGGCATTACCCAGTGACGGTCCACTAGCTCATCTATGCGAGGTAATAGGGGTAACGCATCGAACTGGGATACTTCGTTTAGTCGCCGGAAGTTGTTGCAAACCTTGTGGTGCCATCAAGTTTGGAGCACCAGCATGATTGGGCTGGGACCACTGACTGTGGGATTCTTCAGTGATCCCCCAACTCCAGCATTTTTTTTACTTCTGCTTTTATTTCCTTCTCTTTTGGCCACTGGCACCCCATCTAGGGCCTCGTTATTTCTGGCCCCAGGGTTTGTGACGATGTGGTGATATGTCTCGGTTGTTCGACCCGGTTTTGTCGAGAAAGCACATCTTGGTTCCAGAAGATTTCATCTCAGACACCGTCATTCTTCTGGTCTGGTGTTAAATATCGGAGACACTCTCACCTGTTTTGGAAGGCCTGTTTTTCCTCGGTTTAGGTCTTTTTGGATAGTTATGCATGCCTCTTGTGCATGCCAGGGTTTTCCAGAAGGTTAATGTGATAAATCTGTTCTTGTTTTTCGGCATCCTGGCTGCCCGAACCTTGTAGGTTTACTTCCCCCAACGGGTTCACCCACCTCATAGGGCACCCCTGCCATTGGGCCAGAAGCTTGCTCTGCCGTGAGTACCAACACCATCACCCGATCCCCTGGTGGAACTGTCAGACTTTGCCTGGCGATTGTAATGGTCTGGGCCTCTGGGACCCGGGCTATCCAGTCTCGCCTCCCCCCTCTGGGTTCCCTCTTTCCCAAATCTCTTGGCGATATTTAGTATGCCACGGGGGGGACACCCGTATATAATAACTCGAGGGGGAAAACCCAGTTGAGGCCTGAAGGTACGGTCCCGGATAGCGAACATAAGGTAGGGTAAGTAAGGTGTCCCAATCCGTCCTTCCGTCCCAACTTACCACCTTCCGTTATTATAGCCTTGAGGGTTTCAGTTTAAATCTTTTCTAACCAATCCCATCAGTCTGAGGATGGTAGACTGATGTTATCAGGGTATATCCAGATATAGCAGAGCAGCATACAGAGGTCCTTCATTAGCTTTGAATAAATGGGTTCCTGGTCTGTTAATATCTCCTTTGGTAGCCCCACTCAGGCAAAGACTTTTCCTCACCAGCTCTTTGGCTATCGTTTTAGAGGCAGTGGTATTCCGCAGGGGGACGTCCTCTGGGTAGCAAGTAGCATAGTCCAAAACAACAAATATATATTTGGAGGCATCCCCGAGCTGTCTTCTCCAGGGGTCAACCCAGTAGGTCCATGGCATATTCGCTCAAAGGGGACCTCTCTATGATGGGAAGGGGTACTAAAGGTGCCCTCAGGTCACGGGCTTGGACGGGGACTGTGCAGCTGACACTCCGGGCAGGATGCACAGTACCCTCCGCACTTCTTCATGTACTCCGGGGCCAGAAGAACTGTCGTAGGACTCGTGAGCCAGGGCTTCTCTACTCCCAAATGTCCCCCAAAAAGATGATTGAGTGAGACTTAATAACGTTCTGGTGGTGTTTGAGGTACTGGACTGCTTATACCTTCTGCCCCTGTACTGGTGCAATCGGTATAAGGAGATCTTCTTGAGTATTATGAAGTAGTTGCAATTCGATCCTGGTCACTGAGTTTTTCCCTTCCACGGATCTTTTCTGAGTCCCCAATCTAATTTCAGTCACCTCCTTCCTAATGTTGTCTGGGTTTTTACCTTGGGTCACCTCCTTCTAATGTGTTGCCTGGTCTTCCTTGCCCCATCCAAATTTCCTCTCAATCTGGCCCAAGATCTAGAGAATCCTGTCTCTGTGCCGTCTACTGGTTCCAGAAAGCGATTAGGGTGGGGGTGCAGACTCGGGTGCTTCTCCCTTCTGGGAGGCCTCTTTTCAGCTGCTCGGCGTCCGCCTACCTACGAGAGTGCACCCCTCTGGCTTTGAAGTCAGTATTGCAGGTTCCCAAAGCTTTTAGCTGCCTCACTTTTCCCTTTTCGACTTTCTTACCCTGTCTGGGAATGGAAAATATAATCTGGTGGATATTTTCAGAAAAGACTGGGAGGGTTGACAGTCTACTGTGGATGCCTCACTAAACTTCAGAAGGATTCCTGTCCTGTCTACAATCCTCCTACTGCGGAGTAAGTTTTCCAAACCCTGGGAAGTCGCCCTCCTCATGAGCACCGGGTATGGGGAGTTTAGGGACTACACCTTGCTGCTACCTCAGTAGTGTTCCCCTGAATCTTGAGTTTTACTGGGATGGTGGGTAATAACCAACTGTCCCATGGACGTCATGTTATCCCGTACGCTTAGCCCAGCAGCAACTGACTACACTTCACAAGCATACCCGAGACAAGCAATGATAGCACTCCCGAATCAACCAGTGGCCCGTGGTCTCTATCCCATTTAGCTTTCACTGGTTGTGATGTACATATGTGGGGTTAGTGAGACCCCTACAGGGTGGATTAGGGAGACCATGGTCTGTGCCCAGTTCCCCAGGTTACACTTGCATTCGCTCCTCAGCACTGGGACAGCTGTGCAGCTTATGTCCCCACTCCCCCGCATGCATAACATCTGTATGGACCCTGGCATTCCCCCGTCTCTTGGTATTGGGCAATCTAACATCATGATCCTCTTCTCCCCAGTGCTCTGAAAACTCTTTGTGGCTGTCTGTGGGCCTCAGGCCCCTCTCTCTTTTCCACCTGGGCCATCCTGGTGGGCCCAGTCACGCCAAGCTCTAGGCTTGGTCCTGCTAGTTTAACCTGGGGTGCCATCTTCCTTAAACTGGGTCGGGTCAGCTCCCTCGCTGTCCTTCGCCTCTCTACCAGTGCGACAAACCTCATCATAGGTGGAAGGTTAGTTCTGGCTTCCCAGGTACGAAGGCTCTGGCGGTAGCCCCGTCATGTATCGGTTTTGAGTGACCAAGACTCTCTAGTACCTTTCTTCGGACTCCGGGGACTCTGTTCGAAAACCACTTTGTGCGAGATGGATGAGGTCATACAAGTAGGACCGCGGTTGTTCCTGTACCGTCCCAGACCTGTGCTAGGTTCGGCGCCTAGGCGGCTGGACATTTCAACACGCCCCGCCGCGGCTCGCGTTTTTTCTCCGGCGGAGCTTCCGCAGGCATGCTTGCGGCAGGTCCACCGGAGCCGCGGCTCCGACCTCGGGGGAGGGGGGCGCCCTGGGCGCCGGGCTGCGGCAGCGGCTCCCTCACCCGGAGGTGGGGGCGCCCTGGGCTGCCGGCTGCGCGGCGGCTCGCTGACTCCGGGGGGGCGCCCCTGGGCTGCCAGTCACGGCGGCAGCTCGCGACCGGGAGGGGGGGGGCGGGCACTTTCGGGCCTGCCCGGGCTGCGCGGCGGTGGGGGTGCACTGGACCTCAGGGGGCACTGACGCGGCGCCCTGACCCAGGGGACACCTTTGGGCTGTGCAGGCAGGCAGCTGCGCTGCGGCAAGGAGCCCTTCCAGCAGCAGAGGCTTGCAACCAATTAAAAAATTTTTTGGGGGCGCCACTTTTGGCGCCCAATCTTGGCACCCTAGCAACCGCCTAGTGCCTAAATGATGCAGCCCGGCCGGCTCCACGCATGATACTGCTGGGCCCGCACTGCGGGTCATACCTCCAGAATCTGGCCAGGATCCTGCTTTCACCGTGGTGTAGTCTGCTGCAAGCCTTCAGGCAGATCATAGTAAGCTCTTGTGGCCTCCTACATAGAATATGGGGCAAAGGATGTCAGACCAGTGGATCTTGAGGCCAGGCCTCTGGAGGGCTGTCTCTACAGGCCAGAAGGTATGTCCTCTAACATCATCCCCCGCGTCATTTTCTGCAGCGAATGGTCTGGCCGCGTATGATTGCGTCCCATCAGGCCGTGGTTCACTCTGTAAGGTCCTGTAAACGATTAACCAGTCTCGCCTACTTTCGGTCGTGAGAACCTAGTCCCATTAGCAGGCGATTAGTCTCTTGCTGCCAACTGCACTGCCTCCTGTTGCAAGTGCCTGGACATGGTACCCTTCGGCTGTTCGCCGTAGCTGGTATCAACCTATAAAGTCATCCATGGGGGGAAAAAAAAATAAACCTCTACCCTTGTTTTTTTTTTTTTTTTTAAATCACCTCTCTTCTGCATGCTGCACTGACCAAATTACCGCCCCCCCAACATAGTTTGACAAATCCACCTCTACTTGGTGGTCCTGCGCTCATTGGCAGTTTGCTCACCTCAGTGCCCCCACAGTAGGGTCAATTCCTCCTGTGTCGAGCAGGATTGGGAGGTTGGAGGAACCTGGCCCGCCCTCGCTACGTCCAGGTGCCAGCCCCAGGGCCGGATTGTCAAAGCTGGTCTACTAGGGCCTCCTGTAAACACTGCAATGACAGCTACACTCCCTGGCTACTCCCAGTGCCTCCTCCAAACACCACCTTTAATCCTACCACATGGCTCCCTCCTGGTGTCTGATAACACTTTATCTCCTATCCTCTCAGCAGCAAATCCGCTCACTCCAGCTCCTTGCCTCTTGCTCCCAGCTCCTCACACACACTTCCTCTCCTCTGGCTCCCCCCCGCCTGACTGGAGTGAGCTCCTTTTTAAACCCAGGTGCCCTGATTAGCCTGCCTTGATTGGCTGCAGGTGATCTAATCAGCCTGTCTGCCTTAACTGGTTCTAGCAGGTTCCTGTTTACTCTAGTATAGGCCCTTGCTCTGGTCACTCAGGGAACAGAAAACTACTCATCCAGTGACCAGTATATTTGCCCTCTACCAGACTCCTGTACCCCACTGGTTTGGGTCTGTCACATTACAATTTGCAGGAGATAATGTAAGGTGACATTGTAAATAAGAAGCAAGCAGCATTATCTCCCGTAAATGTAAACAAATTATTTGTTTTAGCGATTGGCTGAACGAGAAGTAGGACTGAATGGACTTGTAGGCTCTAAAGTTTTACATTGTTTTATTTCTGAGTGCAGTTATGTAAAAACAACAACAAAAATAAACATTTGTAAATTATGCTTTCATGATAAAGAGATTGTGCTACAGTATTTGCGTGAGATGAATTGAAAAATACTATTTCTTTTGTTTATCATTTTTACAGTGCAACTATTTGTAATAAAAGAAAATATAAAGTGAGCACTGTATATTTAGCATTCTGTGTTGTAATGGAAATCAATATGTTTGAAAATGTAGAAAAACATCCAAAATATTTAATTTCAGTTGGTATTCTATTGTTTAAAAGTGCAATTAACTAAAAAAAATTAATCGCGTGAGTTAACTGTGATTTATCGACAGCCCTAGAGAGAACCTCTGTAGAGGTTCATCACCTGCACCCCTTTAGTGAAGAGGAATTGAGTTCACAATTAACAAACTTAAATCTTTTGTGATCCCTAAGTAAAATCCAGGAAGATCTATTTCTAACTTTAAAAATCGAGCAGAAGAATAGGTAAATAAATCTTTCAAGACCTCTGTATAAATCACAAAGAAAACAGACAAAAAACAAATGTATATAAAAAATCAACTTTGTTAGTCATCTTTCAAAACAGATGGCCTAATTTTCGGAATTTTTAGGCAAATCACTAAAGTCAATGGAAACTAGAGGGTGTTCTGTACCTTCATAAATTAGACCACAAAATTCTATCTCCAAAGAATCTGTTGAACGCTGAATTCTTAATAAAGTAAAGGTGAAGAAGTATAGATTTTTTTTGCTTCTTTCTTGAGTGAGATGCCAATATATATCTCTATCTATATCTATATCTATCTCTATATATAAATATATATAAAATAATGTGATTTTTGAGGACAACATAAAGCTTGGGGATAAAGTCTGATAGTAAAAGATTCTGATTAGATGGCTGGGGTAAACCTATATATAAAGTGGCAAAATGGTTAGTAATGACCAAACCTACATATTTAAATAATTATGTTAAATAATTAGTATGATGGTGAACGTAAACCACTGCAAATTAGTGAAAAAATGTTTTTTGGTTCAGCAAGACAAAAATACATTTGTTTTGGTTAAAGAAAAGAGGACCAGAACCGAAAATTTTTTCTGTGTTTCACTTTGGGTCATTTTCAGATGTTTCACCTTTTATTTAAAAATAACTACATTTCAAAATGAAACACTGTTTTAAATGAAAAGTTGAAACATTTCATTTAAAAATGGCCAAAATGAACCATGTAAACTTCAATTCTCCGCACCCCCTAACTTTTGGGCAAAACTATTTGCTGAATTTGACCCAATTTAATGAATAGTTTTGGTGCAGAAAAAAGCATTTTTTCAAGGCTGATTTACTATTTGCTGACATTTTTTTGCACCGTTTTAGCCTGAAGCTATGAAATAAACTCATTTGAAATATGATTTCACTGCAGAGGTAACTCTTACTTGGATGCTGCCCCTTAACACACCCCTTCTATCCATGCACACAAATCTCTCACCTGAGTTTGGTACTTCAAACCTGGGGCTAGCTGGTCTGGCTGGGGCTATGAGTTAGCGCTTGGGTGCAGCTTTCACTCTGAATGGTAACTCACCCACTTTGTAGTGGGGACCCAGGCTAAATCACTCAAGTGCTGATAATCCTCCAGTGGCTTCCTACGGTTCCCCGATGTGCTCAGAAAGGGCAGAGAAATTCTCCCACAAGTCACTGGAAAGTAGTCAGAGTGGCTCAGCTTACTTCAGTACAAAAACCCATAAAATATACCCTCTGAAGTCCTACTCACACCCAAGCTAGGCTAACCCACATGCTCAGATCCACCTAAGTTAAATCTGCAGTGAAGATATACCCTAAATGCTTTGTGTAGGTCACAGGACTTCAAATGATACAGTATTTAGGAAAAAAGACTGGCATCTACTGATTTCAGATCAGCCAGATGTGTCTGATGAGGGCACATTGGTCAAGTCAGAACCTAGACCAGATAGAGACTTTTTGGCTAGGTCCTCTTAGAGTCTCTGGTGTTCAGCTCTGCGGTTATTTCAACCTAGGTTGACAGAAGCTGAATGTTATAAAGGTGTTGCTTGTAAAGAATAACAAGTTGGTTTGATATTATTTTTTTCATGTTGAGCCTATGCATTGAGAGAGTCAGTCCCAGGATCCCACATTATGCTTTTCTTAATGGGGCTTCAGGAAAACAATGTATGAATATCCAAGGGATTGTGGGGAACAGAGCCAAGGATAGTGGAAGATTCTGGAACAGGTAATTGGATTAGAGCTGGTATCCTCCTCTTTCTCCTCAAATAGTAGTTCTGGTGCATCAAAAAGAAAAGCCACTGTACCAAGCTACCAGTTCTTCCTATCAATCAATCAGGCAACAATGTTTCCTATTTGCATAACTCAGATCCTTTTGTCTTTACTGAACAGAAATGTTCTGCAGAGTTTGGGGTCTCCCTGAGTTCCTGCCTGGAAACTTGCAGTCATTACAAGTACTACATTTTCACATTTATGATGAAAATTAAACTGATCCCCAAATCATGGAATTGCATTTCCTAGTGCATATATTAAAATTTGGACTGTCAGTTCATCACAGTTCATCCATGCGATTAATGCAAAACAAATTAACTAGATTTAAAAAATAGTCGCAATTAACTGTGGTTTTAATTGCACTGCTAAACAATAAAAGAATACCAAATTAAATGTATTACAAATATTTTCAGATTTTTTCTACATTTTCAAATATATTGATTTCAGTTACAACACAGAATACAAAGTGTACAGTGCTCACTTTATATTATTATTTTTGAGTACAAATATTTGCACTAATGAGTTTAACTGGAACACTAGGCCAGCAAAGTGGACACAAGAATGGATAAACTGCATCATCTCCTGCCTGTTGCATCATATCCATTGACTCAAAGTTTAATTCCTGTGGATGGCAAGAGATGCTACTGCTGGCTTGCTTCGCTGAAGTTGTCCCAGTGATAGGAAGCAGCTTTAAATGCTAGTAGAACAGTTTTGAAAAGCTGCCGAATCAGCAGTTCTTGCTATATTGGCTTATGCCTCATTTAGAGTTGGGTTGCATTAGTCTCTTATGATCTCTCTTCCCTTTCTCTCCTCCCCTCCCCCCAAATGGAGTCATAGCCATTTTGTGCCACTGCAACATGCTTGCTGCATCAAGGGACCTCTACCAGAGCTTGCAGATGTAAACAACTACTGAATGTAACCTACAAAATACATAGATTGGATGAGGTCCTACGTTTCTGTCTTAAATAGTCCCTGACAATCATCGCTGGCATGCAATTGCTGATATGAGGTTTCCAGATACATTAGAATTACTTTTTTTAAATCTACACTCAGTATTTGTGAAAGTTGCCAGACTATTTGTGAACATGGAATGGTAGACAGATATCACTAAAACAATAAAAGTCCCATGCCCTCATATGAGTGGAGGCCACTGATACCCCAAGATTAACTTGACAGCTCTGAAGATTAGTCTTCTGTGTCAGCCATAGAACAAACACATGATAGATAACAACAGTGCAACTTTCCCTCACCCTTGGTCAGGAGGGAGTACATCTAGGGACAAGAAAGTAGCTTAGCCTCCATGATACAGTCCTTGGCCAATCTGTTTAGATGGACAATGATGGTGTCAGCAATTACAGGCCTGACTTTTCAGAAATCTCAATCAGGTTGGCTTAATCTACCTGAAAGATGGAGTCTCTCTCTCTTTCCTGCCCTCTCTTTCTTCATTCTGCTTTAATGCTGACACTCTGGACCAGTGAGGAAGGCTCATGACTGCCAGAAAGAGAACATTTACAAGTGGCTTCTTTTCCTGGGGAAGGCACTCAGATATTATAGAGAGAGATACCAATAGAAGACCTAAGGAGGCCACCAAATAGCCTTCAGCTGCCAACAGCTTTTAGTTACTACCTGCATGGACTGGAGTTGAACTGGTGGGCTTGGAGTGAAAGGCTCTCTCATTACCAGTCCCCTCCTTTATTATTCGGTGCTCTTTTTAAAAAAACAAATGAACAAAAAATCCTGCCTGAATTTTTTTCCTTTGCTTTCCTACAGGACAGCCTTGGTGGTAACAGCAAGACTGCTATGGTGGCAACAGTCAGCCCAGCAGCAGATAACTACGATGAGACCCTTTCCACATTGAGGTACGCAGACCGAGCCAAAAACATAGTTAATCATGCTGTGGTGAATGAAGATCCCAATGCCCGCATCATCCGAGAACTCCGAGAAGAAGTGGAGAAGCTCCGAGAACAGCTCACCAAAGCAGAGGTACAATATACTAGCTGTTCAAGGCTCCTTTGGGTCTTGTTCTTCATGCTGCTGCAATCCTGTGAAGACACTGATTGGATATTTTGTCTGGGCTTGAAGATAAACATCAGTAAGGCAATACTAGACAGTATTTATGGGGAAAATCCACATCATCCTTCTTCGCCTCAGCTTTCTTCCTCTCCCCATTTTTCCTCGTATCCGTATGAGGCTGCTGGGTGTTGACTAGTGAGGGTGGTAATGTGAGAGGCAAGCTTCCCTTGTAATGTTTCATTGAGTGGTCACATTCTAGTGTCCGAGCTTAGGCAGAGATCAAGGAGGAAGGAAGACATACAGACAGAGCTAAGGACACAGACGTGCTTGCTATTGGGAGGGCTTTACCTAACTACCCAGGAATGCAGCAGAATTACAACACTTTCTTCAAGATGTAAATATATTCACATGACTTCTGTTTACCTTACAACTTTCAAAAACATTTAACAATATTTATTATGAATTTATCCCCTATTTCAGGTTTTGAAGAAAAGATACTTGTGATTAATTTGTGCTTCAAACTGAAGCATGCAGGAGCATGATCTAATGGTTAGAAAACAGGGCTAGGAGTTAGGGTAGTTTTGCGGTTCTCTTCCCAGAACCGCCAAAGAAGTTGCTGTGATTATGGCCCCAGCCAAGTTATTTAATCTGTGTCTGTTTCTTATTCTGGAAAATTGGGATAATAACACTTCTCTGATGGAAGTAGTATGGGGCTCAATGGTTGAGGCTTTCAAAAGTAACTAGTGATTTTTTTGGTGCTTCAGTGTTGGGGTGTTTAAGTTGAGACATGTGAACTTGCCGAGCATCGCCCCACCCCCTCTGAAAATTAATCCCTTTTTAAGGTATTTCAAGCCAGGCACCCAAAATCAGTAGTCACTCTTGAAAACCAAAAGCAAACACCAACAAAAAACGCACATATGCCAAAATTTTCAAATCCTTGGAGATCCTTTGAGAAGTACTATGTGTTTATTTTATGGTTTTGTTTTCATTTTCTAGCTGGTTTTTGATAGAAAGGTATTAGTGCCCGAATAATGGAAGCCAGCTCTCTAAAACAATGTAATATAAGTGATTATTCCTTTCCTGTGTGTTAAATCCTACCCCCACTCAATGGAATTGACACAAAATACAAAAATGCTATACAGCTTGTAGCTAAAAGTCTGCACTGTAAAGATCATAAGCTATATTTGTGTCCTCTCTTCCCCTCCAGCTTATTGCATTTGTATATGACCTATTTATCTTCATAAAATAATCGCTTACACATTTCTAAAAAAAAAAAAAAAAAAGTTTAGTGACCCATATGGACAGTTGCAGAATTACATTCTGAAGTTCCTGTCTAAATTTAGACCTTACAGTGTATTTTTCCTCTTGGCGTCAGTGTCTCTCACTTTCTCTCTCAAATAGATGTAAGCAGAACAATATCTGACACTTTCATTTTTTAGTGGATGAATAAGATTCATTCCTCCATTTTGATCTTTTTATTTTATCTATACTAGTTGAGTCAAGTTAATCTAACTCTTCTGGAACTAATTCCAAAATGTGGTACTGTGTCCACACTAAGTCTACCAACATTTCTGTGCTGATCTTGGAAACTAAACAACCAACTAATTTAGACTGTCTGGGGATGCTCCTGCTTTCCTACATTCTGGTTTTGGTCCTGTGTATCTGAGAGTTTTGTATTTTGTTCTAATAAATATGCAGTGTTGTGTCACCTGGGTGTCAAAAGAAGGTTAATAATGCTTAGCGCTAATTTTATATATCTCATGCACATATGCTATCCAAACAGCAACCAAAAAATCCTCCTTGTGTAGGCATAACTGATCTCCAAGCTGATGGAGAAGCAGACACAGATGTTAAGTGATTTGTCTAAAATCATATGAAATAACCAAAGCAGATTTAGAAGCTGAAAATAATGTATTTCCAACTTTGTGCTTTGCTTATTAGATCCCATTGCCTTTCCTTAATCAATACTTCATTAGAATTAGGCATATTAGACCTTTGTTCTAGACACTGCACTGGCTTCCCTTTCCTTCATGGATAAAATCTGTGCTATTGGTTTATGAGCTATGAATTCCTTATGATTTAGATATATAAAAGGTGGCCTTTCTGCAGGCTTTATCTGGACAGTTGATCTGCTGAGATGCTCCAGCTGACAGTCCCTAGACTAGTATGTCTGGGGGCTGGGGACACTCCAGTACAGAGGAGGAACCTACACTCCTAGCTCTTGCTTCTGCTCTTAGTCAGAGATCTGGAGTCTGTTCAAGGCATGCAGCGAAGTCTCTGTGCTTACCTTGGATTCTTCTTGAAGGAATTATGGTTGTGGGGTTAGGAAGTTGGTCCAACAAGGAGCCATGTTTCACAGAGTCATAGAAAGGAAAGGTCAGAAGTGACTTCGAGAAGTCATCTAGTCCAGACCCCTCTGCTGAGGCAGGACTAAGTATACCTAAAGCATCCCTGACAGGTGCTTCTCTAACCTGTTCTTAAAAACCTCTAATGATGGGGATTCCACAACCTTGCTTGGAAACCTATTCCAGTGCTTGATTATCCTTATAGTTAGAAAGCGTTTCCTAATATTTAACCTAAATCTCCCTTGCTTGCATTGATTGACATTGTGTAAACACCAAGTGGTTGACTGTATTTTCATTTTGTAAATGGAAATGATACGCAAATAAGCATAAATTATTATAACAAATCTACTTCCTATCGGAGATAGTATAGGAAGAGTACCCCAGTACTAGTACTGGTAGACATTACATATGATACAGAAACATCAGCCCCATACCAATCTCATGGGGAAAATATCTATCCACTTGCCTCCTTGAATAAGCAAGAGGCTCTGACTCAGTCATGAAGGCCAACAAACTTGGTGAATTGACAAAGGGATAGAATTCCAGTGTTAAGCATTAAGTTAGGATCACCCTGCCTGCAGCTTTGCAAAATACAAACAGCAGTGTTTCAGCTCTCTGAGTGACCCATGTGGAGAAAAGTGATCTCTTAGGAGCTGAACCCCGGACCATGCAAAAATAAATCTCCGCAATAATGACCATGTTAATAATCATTGGGACCCGAACTGCACTTTTGTGGGGAAAATCATTGAGAAAGTGATGGCAGGCGAACCCCAGCATTTCTGACAGTCTCTGATTCTTTTAGATACCAACCAGTGAGGCTTCAGAATTGAACATGGCAACAAAATGGACTTAGTATATGGTTGATCTCTCATTGCAATGGAAAGACTTATTGTAATTGATTTACATTAGGGCAGATAAACTCTCTCTTTTGACGGTTTGTATTTGGAACTAGCAGTACATGAGAGAAATGGTGGTGATAAGTGATTTCGTTGAATGTGTCAAGGGAGATGAATTCTTTCTGCGGTAGGAGTGTGGGTTAAGTTTCCTTTACTGACCTGTCAAATTGATGTCTAATCTATAGGGATAATCTAGGTTCTAATATCAAGGAATTCAGTGTCTTGTTTTTGCATTTACAGGCGATGAAATCACCAGAACTAAAAGATCGGTTGGAGGAATCTGAGAAATTGATCCAGGAAATGACTGTCACCTGGGAAGAGAAATTAAGAAAAACAGAGGAGATAGCACAGGTTTGCATTTTCTTTGATTTTGGCAGTTAGGAAGAAAATCTTATTACTTAGTTCCTTTGTTTATCTCTTCGTAATAGTTGTCAGGATAGCCCTTCATGTTTATGGGTAAGTAGGTCAAGTTCATTGCCCTTTTAAAGGGCTTCTGCTTAATTCCTGGGATAGCAGGTTACATCACAGATTACTGCTCTGGGGACAATAATAAACCTTCAGACTCTATGTAAATTGAGAGATTTGCTTTGAAAAAATCCGTGGATGTAGAGGATTAGAGGGTTTTTATACCTTTCAGACAGTGAAATCGTTGACTGTGATTAAAGATAGAGTACGACTGCATTAAATACAGGGTTATGTGCTGAATACCTCAAAAACAAAGTTAAGGAGCATTCAGAATATTAAAAAAATAATTGAACCTGTTTTTTTCCTTTTTGTAACTTCAAAATCCCCCTGTATGTTCGATACAGCTCTTATCCGTGATGTTTAGAGCATTTGGCACATAACAGCAAACAATAAAGTTGAAAGTTTGTGCAGTCCACCACAACATTTCCCATCCTTACCCAAACAAGTGTTGATGTAAACACTTGCACTGAAAAACCTATTGAAAGCTCATGTAGATAGCATATTAAATAGTGAGAAAATATAACCCTGTGGTACAAAAGTGCTGTTGTGGGTGACGTGATCAGAAACAAGGTTAGCCTCAGACCTCTTGAAAGAAATGTTATTTACCTTTTTTTCTTTCTGCTCCTAAATTCTTGACCTGTTATAACACGTTTATAGAGCCGAGGTCTTCAAGAGCCTTATCATAGTTTCTGGAGAAAAAAAAGTCAAATGTTGGCAGTGAAAGAATAAGAACTAGTGCTGTGCAATGCTAAGTTTAAAAGGTTTAATTGTTAAGCTGTGCCAAGTGGAGTGATTTATTTTTGCTTTTGTGGCTTATGTCCAACCTGCATGTTAGAGTGGGGGGAAATGTAAATGTGTAAAACCTCACTTCCATATCAAACCTTTTACTGACTATCTTGGTTTGCTACAGATGAATACTTTCGCTTTTGCTGCATCACATCTTTTAATTGTAAAGTCTTAAGGTTGTTTTTTTTTCCTAACGCTCTCTTATGGTAAAACCATGTTTTCAACTGCTGGAATTCTTTTGTAAAATGGTGTGAAGTTTTTTGTTTGTCTCAGTTTTTATTAGAAATAAAGTGCTAGCTTATCAGGTTATTTAATACAAACTTTACATCTTCACCTACCGTAATATTTCTTTCACACCAGGAAGCATTAATAATATAAATGTACATCTCCAAGAACAGAGATGATTCAATACAATGGAACTTTCAAGAATCCACTTTGTCCTTCCCAGGAGCATGAGGGATGGAAATATTAAAAATGCCCAATTTCGGATACAGAAGCACGGGGTTGAAAAGAAAATCAGCGAGCTGTGGTGATGAGGGAAAAAAGTTATCAAAGCATTACGGGGAACTAAACAAATGTCCATTCTCTCAAAATTTTAGAAGCGTACAATAGAAAAAGCACAAGTTATAAAAATTACTTAGACAAGTTAGATGTCTGCAAGTCACCAGATTCTGATGTAATATCTTAGAATATTCAAGGACCTGACTGAGGAGATATCTGAGACATTAGCAATTATCTTTGAAAAGTTGTGGAAGATTAGAGAGATTCCAGAGGACTGGAAAAGGACAAATATAGTGCCCACCTATAAAAAGGGGAATAAGGACAACCCAGGAATTACAGACTAGTCAGCTTAATTTCAGTACCCACAAAAATGGAGCAAATTAAGCAATCAATTTGTGAACACCTAGAAGATAATAAGGTGATAAGTAACAGTCAGCACGGATTTGTCAAGAACAAATTGTTTCAAACCAGCATAATATCTTTCCTTGACAGGGTAACAAGCTTTGTTGATAGCGGGGTAGTGGTAGATGAGGTATGTCTTGACTTTAGCAAGGCTTTTGATACTGTCTCACATGACTTCTCATAAACAAACTAGGTAAATGCAACCCAGATGGAGCTACTACAAGGTGAGTGCATAACTAGTTGGAAAACCATTCCCAGGAGAGTAGTTATCAGTGGTTCATAGTCAAGCTGGAAGGGCATATCTAGTGGAGTCCTGCAGGGATCAGTTCTGAATCCGGTTCTGTTCAATATCTTCATCAACGACTTAGATGTTGGCATAGAAAGTACGCTTATTAAGTTTGCGGACGATACCAACCTGGGTGGGGTTGCAAGTGCTTTGGAGGGTAGGATTAATACTCAAAATGATCTGGGCAAACTGGAGTAATGGTCTGAAGTAAAGAGGATGAAATTTAACAAGGACAAAGTACTCTTTAAGAAGGAACAATCAGTTGCACACATACAAAATGGGAAATGACTGCCTAGGAGGAAGTAATGTGGAAAGGGATCTGGGGCTCATAGTGGATCATAAGCTACATATGAGTCAACAGTGTAAAACTTGCAAAAAAAAAAAAAAAAAAAAAAAACATCATTCTGGGATGTATTAACAGGAATATTGTAAGCAGGACACAAGAAGTAATTCTTCTGTACTGATTAGGCCTCAAGTGGAGTATTATGTTCAGTTCTGGGCGCCACATTTCAAGAAACATGAGGACAAATTGGAGAAAGTCCAGATAAGAGCATCAAAAATTATTAAAGGTATAGAAAACATGACTTGTGAGGGAAGATGGAAAAAAATGGGTTTGTTTGGTCTGGAGAGGAGAAGACTGAGGGGGGACATAACAGTTTTCAAGTACATAAAAGGTGGTTACAAGGAGGAGGGAGAAAAATTGTTCTCCTTAACCTCCGAGGAATGGACAAGAAGCAATGGGCTTAAATTGCAGTAAGAGCAGTTTAGGATGGACATTAGGAAAAACTTCCTAACTGTCAGGATGGTTAAGCACTGTAATAAATTGCCTAGGGTGGTTGTGGAATCTCAGTCTTTAGAGATTTTCAAGAGCAGGTTAGACAAAAACCTGACAGGGATGGTCTAGATAATACTTAGTCCAGCCCTGAGTGCTAGGGATTAGACCAGATGACTTCATGAGGTCCCTTCTGGTCCTATGATTCTATGATTGTTTGTTATACTATTGAAGATTTTAGTTTAATTTTTTCCCTGGGCTTATGCACTTAATTTTTTTTGCATAATAGAGAAACTTTGGCTCTCATATTTTTTTTAAAGAAAATCTTGCATGATTCAGACCAGGAATCGACTCTTTCTTTGGCCTATGGGTCCTGTGTTTACCAAAAGGTTAATGAGAACGACAGCCTTGAGTTTATAGAATGGAACTGAGTGAGGAAATAGCGATTTTAATCATGGTTCTGCTGTGGACTTCTTGTTCAAGTTACTTAGCCCTTCTATTTCTCAATTGCCCCCTGCTTAAAAAAAAAAAAAAAAAAAAAAAAGGTAGGGGGATTACTTCTTTTGCTCACATGAGGCAAGACAATAACAGTTCTAAAAAAGAACTAGGTAAGTTCATGGAGAATAGGTCCATCAATGGCTATTAGCCAGGGTGGGTAGGGATGGTGTCCCTAGCCTCTGTTTGCCAGAAGCTGGGAATGGGTGACAGGGGATGGATCACTTGATAATTAACTGTTCTGTTCATTCCCTCTGGGGCACCTGGCATTGGCCATTGTTGAAGGACAGGAAACTGGGCTAGATGGACCTTTGGTCTGACCCAGTATGTCCGTATTTACATTCTTATGAGCGCTGTGGGACAACTCTGGGAAATTCTTTGTATTACGATGGTGGGGAATTCTCTCGTTTGCAATCCTAGTTTTAGTAGATGATGGACCCTCACCTGATCCTCAGTTTTCTGTCTAATTTCTGAGCTAGGTGGTATTACTAACCAAACTGTTGCCATTCTTTTAGGAAAGGATGGCAAGATAGAAGGATATCTGTCTACTACAAAGTCAAATGTTTGGGTGAAGAGTGGAATACTGGGAGAAAAACTTGTAACATTTCCCTGTAAAAGATGTACACTTTTAATAAAGTACTGCTTTGTTGTTGCACTCTAAGAAGTCAATTGATGAGAATAATATACCATCTTAAATGCTACTGTTTTTGCTTAGCAGGGAATCTTTCCTGCATTACTTAAATAGAATTTCAAATTTTTTAGTGTTCAGTTTCTAGGGGACAAAGATGAACAGAGTTTGACTTGGCAAGGATTTGGCTGAATTTGTTGCCTCCTAGCTAAGAATGGGAAACAAAAGGCTGGAGAGATGGCTTTGTGTTGCTCTTTCACTATTTCAGGGAGGCTATATTGAAGCCCAGGCAGATCTACAGTGTGATCCTCACAACTATACTGGTCTTTCGCTAACAAGTTGTAACCCTCTGAGACTATAGGGTTTCAACATGCAGTGGCAAGAGGCCCATCAAAATTAGTTTCCTGGATACCTTGTTTAATCTAATAAGTTGCTGCCTATTATGTTGGTTTGATTTCTTGGCAGGTAGTAATGTGTAATGTAATATATCTGTTTCTTAAACATCTTAAACATTAATATTTTGGAGGTTTCTCTTACAGGAGCGGCAGAAACAACTGGAAAGTCTTGGCATATCTCTTCAGTCTTCTGGAATCAAAGTTGGGGATAACAAGTGCTTCCTCGTTAATTTGAATGCAGATCCTGCTCTCAATGAACTTCTGGTCTACTACTTAAAGGTGAAATAACACTTTGTTTCACCATGTTTAAGTGGATCATTTAACCCTGTGAAAATGCATATGGGTAGAGAGTTCCTTATGAGAAACAGACTACAGAGAGGTTGTTTAGTGTCCAGTGGTTAGCAAAAATGGCACAACTACAGCTTTTTTTAAATTGCAGATCATCTTTACTGTTACAGAGAAACAGAAAGCAGTGTAAATGTGTCTTAGTAGCATTTTGTATCTTTAGAAATTTTCCCTTTTACAAGCAGTTGTCTGGCCTTTACAGTTGTCTTTGTGTAGCTTTACTCAGAAAAGTGATTATTCAAAAATGGAGGCATCTTACTAAATCAATTTGCTTTTCCATGTACATTCACAGTTATATCTACTGACTTCTAAAATGAGTTCTGTTACCGCTGCAGAATCAATATGGCTCTGGGGGGAGAGCTGGGTTCTGTTGCCATGCAACTTGCAATTGTAGAATTCTGTATGATTGGTGATGGGTGCAAAAGAATGAACCCAGCTTAAGTCTTGGATTCTGGGCCAGTTTGTGAATTGAGCAGGTTTGATCTGGAGGCAGAGTGACAAAACTGCAGCATAGATTCCATTTAATAGATAGATAGATTCCACTGAAGTGGAATACAGTAATTTTGTCTTGAGGCAGCCACATGATTAGCATTTGGGCTAAAAGTGGTTTTGTGCTGCCTCTCTTAGGAGATGTATCTTATCTTCTTTTTAGATCAGTCATTGTATATCACAGAGCAAATCGTTACCCAAAGGATTAAAACAAAAGAAAAAAACCCTTATTCATCACTGCCCCTTATAACCCTTAATAAACAACAAAAGAGCTGATTCTGGATTTTTGGAGAGGAGTCAAAGCATTTCCAGGCATCTTGTATGTAGGAGTCTGGATTCTGATTCATACTGCTAAGTCAGCCTCAACTCTGACAGCTATTGAGACTGTGGTGATTTCTTTGTTGCTTAATGTGAATACATAACAAGAATATATTAGTGACAAAGCACATTCAGAAGGATGACCTCAGTCCATGTGCAAAATGCACTCATTGTTATGTGGTGTAGGATAGGGAAACTAGTAAAAATAATACTCAATGTTCTTGCAATTCCCTTTCAGATAGAACCAGAACTATCTATCTTAGAGTTTTATTTTGCTTCTCATTACTGTTACAATCACTAAAAATCAAATTTAGAAGCCATGTAATGCTCCACTCCTCCCATTTTGGGGTAAAAATCTCAGCCTGGGCTAGGGTTTGTGTTTGGGTTATTTTTTTAGATTTTTTTTTGTTTTTTTTTAATTTTGGATTGATTTGTTTCAGACTTTCTTTTTGGGTAATTTCAGATTTCTGAGTAGAATGGGGTTTCTGTTTTGTGTCATTCTTGTGGAGAAAAGGCTTTTTCAAAGAGGGAAGTTTTTGCAGAATTTCCTGAAGATGGTCAGAATTTGGATCCACCAAATCTCAGAGCCAGCTCCCTTTTGTCAGACTAGCAATCATCTTCGATCTCTTTTGTGTTGAGCCATTTGAGCTCTGCAAGAGCTAGGTAGCACTGTCTGGAGCAGGGGTTCTCAAACTGGGGATCGAGACCCTCAGGAGGTTGTTAGGTTATGTGGGAGAGTCACGAGCTGTCAGCCTCCACCCCAAACCCTGCTTTCCTCCAGCATTTATAATGGTGTTAAATATATAAAAAAGTGTTTTTAATTTAGAAGGGGGATCGCACTCAGTCTTGCTATGTGAAAGGGGTCACCAGTACAAAAGTTTGAGAATCACTGGTGTAGAGCTCCCTTTGGTTGATGGAGAGCTCTATTCTAGGGTGTAAAAAGAAGTTGTGCCCAATTGTTCTGGGTATTACACATGTAGACTTGCGGCATACTATAAGTGGTCTGTATGCCACCATTATCTGTTCTTAACTAATAGTCCCTTGTTAGACTCTTACCATTGCTACTGTCACTCCTTTACATTGAAGGTACGTCTACCTGCTGCCAAAAGAAGCTTGCAGCGTAGAGTACACACCCGTGTAGGTGCCCTAGCAGGGACATAAGTAACATTGTAGCTGGTGAGGCATGGCGTAGGCAAGTAAAGAAACATCTGAAGGGTGGAGGTAAGTAAGTAAGTAGGGGAAGACTCTGGTAGCGGGGCAGGCCTCTCCCAACTTCCTATTGCTTGAGCGTTTCCCTGCCACAGAAAAAAACTCTAGCGGGGGAGGCAGCAAGGAAAGGCTGAGCCATTTCTGTCCGCCTCTCCACTGCCAGAGGCTTTCCCAGGCAACTGTAGCTACACACTGAAGTGTGGATGCAGTTTGCTTTCCACTGCGGCATGTAGCTACACGCTGCTGCTGGTATGTAGTGTAGATGTAGCTCAGCATAGTACTTCTCAGTCGCTAAAGGATTCCAGAGTGTGGGCCTTGTTTACTCTTTGACATGAAGGTCTCGTTCAATCTAAAATTTGTTGTTATTAATGTCACTTATAAATCAGTTCAATTCCATTTCTCTGTTTCTAGTTATGTCTCCTTCCCCTTTTTTAATAATTACTAAGTAGCTTTCAAAACTTCAATAATTAAGGAAGTGGGCATGTCCAAAAGGTAGGATGTAAGAGTGTGAGGTATGCACGCACTATAGAGTAATCAGAGAGAAATTTCTGCTACCTGTGGCTAACATCTGAATTTGATTCTTCCACAGGAGCACACATTAATAGGGTCAGATGACTCCCAAGATATCCAGTTATGTGGAATGGGAATTCTTCCTGAACACTGTATTATAGAAATAACATCAGAAGGACAGGTTATGCTAACACCTCAGAAAAATACTAGGTAATATTATAAAATATTGTAAAGTCAGTTCCATAACTTTAATGTTAGTAAATATATGAGAGTGAATGGTGCATGAAGATGATTTCTAAATAAGCTTTTTCACTTAATCTCAAGATAAAATGCTACTTGGCTTCTGTTTAGATTTTAATTAGCTTGCTGTGTTCCTCATGAACAGCTCTGTCAGTGGACCGCATTCCTAATATATAGTATCCTTGCTCTTCCAGTTCTGGGTCTTTTTGGATTAGATTTCAAACAGAATATCTGGGGTATGTGTGTCTTTTTTCTTAATGATGATACAGAAGTAAATTATAGTTTCAGCAAACATGTACCAACTTACTTGCACTTGTCTAAATTTAGCTGTGAGTTTCAAGATGTAAACTAATCTTCTGTAAACACTGCTCATATGTGAAATTTTATTGAAGCACTTGCTATGTTATCCAATTAAGTAAAGGTGCTTGGAAAGTAAATGCTGTGTTCTAACGAACCACAAAATGCCATACACTTTTGGGGTCTCTAACAAAAGCTCGATGTTCCATATAATTTGGTGATGAACACGTAATGGGCATGAAATTCCTGTACTTTCTCAAGGTTCAGTATGTGCAGGCCTTGGAGCGTGTACTATTTTAAAAATCAACAGTAAAAGTACAGTTTTTGCCTGCATGAACCATAACACTGGAGTTGATGATGTCTCCAGTAAACCATACATATAGCCAAGATCTTCAACATTTTCTTTACGTGGTGTACCTTTATTCTCCTTGTATTTCTAAACAATGTAAAAATAGCTGTGTTTGCTTCCAATAGGCTATATTCTAAGCCGTACACTTTTTTAGGCCCAATAGATTTGTTTTCAATAAAGCTCTTCAAGTACAGTCTGTGTTAAAAAATACTAAATATTATGGAGCTTAAATGAGAGTTTAAATCAGTTCAGGGATTGATGAAACAGTGCCAGGTTACAGGAAACATGCTTGCATATTAATTTGTAATCCTCAAACCTGCTTTCCTCCCCAAAACTAATTGAGAGAATGAAACAAACTATTCTCTCCCCACAAAAAATGAAACCTATCTGGATGTATTTGTATTAGCTTTTCTTTTTCTTCTCACAGAACATTTGTAAATGGTTCTGCTGTTGTGGGTCCTACACAGCTACACCATGGAGACAGAATACTGTGGGGAAACAACCACTTCTTCAGGTATAAAAGGTGTTAATTCAGTTACGAGCTTGAGCCAGTTTTGCTTTAGCTTCAAGCACAAAGAATAATTATGGGCCTCTACCTGTGCTCTCAAGATGCAGATGGACCATCTGCTGCCTGTTCTATGGGTTTGTAGAGGCAATTCTGGCTAGAGGATGTTTCTGAATGACCAGTGTCATAGCCGTTGTGCACAGTCTTGGCTTGGTTGTAATGTGCTGAGGATGATTTTAATTTATGTATTTCCAGGAGGTTGTGGCCCATGTTGATGTGGACCATACTGCCGTCATTAGCACCTTTGTCACCTCCAGATTAGATTACTACAGTGCACTGTATTTGGGGCTACAGTTTACATTTTTCTTAAAGCTAAGGTTGGTGTGGAATTCTGAAGCATCCTTGGCAAACAGTATGTCCCGTGAGCATATGACGTTGATCTGCAGTGTCTGCCTCTTGGTTTCTAGATGGAGTTTAAAGTGATTGACTTGACTTGTCATAAGTGACATGGGACATACCTACCCAAAAGAGCATCATGCTCCATGGCACATTGCTGCAGTTCTGGTCATTGGAGACCCTCAGAATGGAGTTCCCTCTGTTTAAAAAAAGAAAAGTGATGATTGCTGGCAGGTGTTCTCTGGGAAGGGTCTCTCATCTTTGTAACTCGCTCTCCACCCTGGGTCTGAAATGGCCCAACTCTTTTAACCTGCAGGGCATGCTGTAAAACCTAATTATTCTCCTTCCCTTTTGGGAAGAGGGAGGCTTGTGAAAGGGGAAGAAGAGAGAGATAATTTCAGTGTCACCAGACAGTTTGCTGGTTAATGAAATTGATGGGGTTGTAAATTATATCTGTATTTTTAAATGCTGTCAGAGGTGCCTAGGCCATAGATAATCAGTGGATTATCAGATGAACACAGGCTCCCAGTTTGACACTGTGGCCAAAAGAGCTAATGTGATCCTGGATACATGAACAAGGAAATCTTGAGTAGGAGTAGAGAGATTATATTGCTTCTATATATGGCACTGGTGAAACTGCTGCTGAAATACTGTGTCCACTTCTGGTGCCCGCACTTCAAGAAGGGTGTTGATAAATTGGAGAGGGTTCAGAGAAGAACCATGAGAACAATTAAAGGATTAGAAAAACATGCCTTTATATATAGTTATAGACTCAAGGAGCTCGTTCTATTTAGCTGAGAAAGACAAGGTTAAGGAGTGACTTGATTACAGTATATAAGTATTTACATAGGGAACAAATATTTAATAATGAGCTCATCAGTCTAGCAGAGAAAGGTGTAACATGGATTTTTTTTAAAGTATATGCTCTTGGAATTATTTGGGGTAAATTCTCTGGCCTGTGTTATACAGGAAGTCAGTCTAGATGATAACAATGGTCACTTCTGGCTTTAGAATCAATGAATAGATAAGTGTCCATCTGGTATAAATGGCTGTATCTGAAGGAGAGGAGAGAAGGGCAGTTGTACTTCCAGTGTGATGTTGTGGTCCCGGTTAGGGTGCTTTGAAACCTTTATTTTGACTCTACTGAGGAAGGCACCACCTTCATCCACACAATATTTTAAAAGGAAAATCTATGGATTGTGGGGACTTGCCTTCATTGTAAGAATCCTGTAAAAGCAACAGTTTTATTACTGAGCAGGGGATAAAAATTGTTGTTTGTTAGACATTGCTTTTCTCCCCCCTCTTTTTTTAAAGATTGAGTTTGCCAAAAAAGAAAAAGAAAATAGAGCATGAGGATGAAGAGCAAGACAATTCTATGGGGTGCAGCAACAGTGTCGAGCAGCTAGATATAGATGGAGACAGTTCCAGTGAAGTGTCCAGTGAAATGAACTTCAGCTATGAATATGCCCAAATGGAAGTTATCATGAAGGCGCTCAGTGGCAATGGTAAGAGGCAGCAGATATATTAAAAATACAAGCAGGGACTAGGATTACATCCTGAGTACCTTGTAACGCAAGAATCATTTTCCTTTATAGCTTCCTACTGAAACGCTTTCTTCTGTTAGTCACTTTGCTCTTGAAGGGGAAAAAAACTACAAAACTTGTTAGAATTCATAGTTTCTGTTCAGGCGAGACCCAGAACTAGAACACTGGGGATATCATGGTCTAACATTGAGGTATTTGAGCAGAGCTGAGTACTGTCTGATCCTGCAACAGACTCTGAAGTCAAGTTTTTTGGTTTCAGTCGCCTTATATAGCTGCCAAAGGTGTCCCACTTTGCAAAGGTGAGAGGAATTGATTCAACCTGATCGTGTCCATCTCTAACTTCCATTAGATCACCTACCTATCCCTCTCTGATTTCTAATGCTAAACCATAGAACAAAAAGCTTATTGTACTCTGACAAAATATAATAGTCCATCTCTTCTAGTTATTTTTCACCTTTAGAGTATACTTTATCCATTGAGCTGAGAACCTTACAAAGGCGGAGAACTGGCAGTATCCTTGTTTTATTGATGAAGACTGAGCCATAGAAAAGTGATAATTTGTTCAAGATCATGTGATAAATTCACGGCAGAGCCAGGAATACAATCCGGGTCCCCTTAGTCCCAAACTCTGTGCCCTGTTCACTGGATCACTGCTTCCCTCTAATAGCTCTGCACACAGTGAGAGTCCAAACACTTCACTACTAGCTTCTTTATTTTCAACACCTGTTTAGACCCGATGCAGTCAATCTTGCAGAGCGTGGAACAGCAGTACGAAGAGGAGAAGCAATCCGCACTGGAGCGGCAGAGATTAATGTATGAGCACGAACTAGAGCAGCTGCGAAGGCGGCTGTCTCCAGAGAAACAACACTTCCGCAGCATGGACAAGTTCTCCTCTCACTCGCCCAGTGCTCAGCAGCGCATTCGCCAGTGGGCAGAAGAGAGGTGGGTGATGAAAACCTACAGCATTTCTCAAGCAGTGGCGGTCAGGCTTGAGGTCCTCTAATGCCAGTGAAGTCTCTTATAGATTTAAGATACATTTGACTACAACGCATGTCCTTGGCTCCCCAGAAGAGCCCTGCAAAGAAGCAGCAATGTTGTGGGGAGACTATCAGCCAAGACAAAATGTCAGTGTAAGGATTATCAGATCACGCAGGTTGTTCCACCTCGAAAATAAAGGTGGAAAAGAACTATTTTGTCACCTTATCTAGTTATGTGGGAATGCTACCTACAGTGTATTCTCAAATGGTTCATCCATTTTAATTTTAAGTGAAGAATAGGAGATGGGGGAAGTTTATGGACTCCTCTATAAACTATAGCACAGGGTTGGCCAATATTATTGACCTTCCAAGCCGCATAGGATAATCTTCAGAAATTTGAGTTCTGGGTCATGACGGCTGGGGCTCAGGGCTTCAACCCTGCAGTGGGGTGGTGGGGCTAGAGGCTTCTGTCCCTTGGGGGAGGGGAATATCGGGGCTTCTGCTCCGCCGGAGGTGCCTGCCTGGGCTTGGGGCTTTGCAGCTGAAGCCCCAAGCCCTGACAGGCATTTCCTGTGGGGTTGAAGTCCCGAGCTCTCGCAGAATCCCTGAGCTCCTCCTCCACAGTCTGGTAGGTGGAAATTGGGGGGAGCATGGGGAACTCTATGAGCTTCACTTTAACTATAAAAGAGCCCTATGCGGCTTGCGAGTCATGGTTTGACCATCCCTGCTATAGCAACAGTTATCCCAAGATCGTCCTCCCTGGAAGCAACTCCTTTCAGAGGCTGCAAACCTACTCTTACAGCCACTGCATTTCTTCCACTCATGTTCAAATATCTGACCTGAGCAGTCCTAGGGTAGAGAGTGGAATAGCACTAGATGAAGCGAGGATTGTCCCACAGTCCCTGCAAGAGTTGGTCGCTGGCTCTAGTAATTCATTTTAGGTCCATGAGAGGGATCCTCCTGCCCCTTCCTAGAAAATTAGAGTGAAGGTGCTCAGGACTTCTGCCTGCTGTCATAACAGAATCACTGACAGTAACAGCAGCCTTATGGTGAAAGTGGTGCTTTGCTTAAAGCAGAGGGTAAGGCGGAAGACACTGAATATAGTAGTAATTAAAACACGCACACAGGCACAACCCAAAAAAACCAATAATTCACTTTTAACTTAAACTGCCAAAGAAACATTTTTTGCAAAAATAAGTATTGTAATGAAGGATGGAGCATTTCATCTCTAGGTCACAGGTTCAAATCCAGACTAGATCAGTTGTGACCATTTCATAATATTTTGGTGGCTTGTGTAGAAGGACTTTGGTGTCAGCAGATATCCGTGTGAAGAGTTTTCTGTATCACAGTAGGCACTAATTGTTGCACTCTTCTCAGAGAACAAATGTTGACTATCTCATGGAGACTGAATTATCCATTCATCTTAACGCAGTTCTTCCACTTCTGGGTGGGAAAGGTGGGGAATAGCTCACACAGATGCTGCCTGTTCTATGGATACAGAAAGAGGCCTTTGGATCCCTAGGCTTTGCAGCCTGGCAACTTTTGTATTCACTAAATTCATATAAATTTCAAATATCTTTTTTCAAAAAGACCAAGTTAGTGTTTAAGTAATCTTTCTATTTTAAAATCAGCTTCTTTGGATATTGATTCCTATGAATACACTACTTACATGGTAGTGATCAGCCCCATGGTCCTTTGTGTTCTGCTGCAAATCTAGTTAAAAGTTTCCTCACTAAAATAATTTATTGGTTGTTCTCTCCCCCCCCCCCCCTTTAAAAGAGAAGAAATGTTGAACCACAGCCTGAGAAAGCTACGAGAGCAAATTGTTAAAGCTAATTTGTATGTGAGAGAAGCCAGTTTCATCTCAGAGGAATTGGACAAGAGCACGGAGTATAAGGTCACTCTGCAGATCCCAGCTTCAAGCCTTAATGCTAATAGAAAGGTGAGGCAGCAGCTCACTGAGCTTAACCATTGTTCAATAAAGGGTTGCCTCATGGAGTACTTCACACTGTGATCCAGTGGCTCTAATGATCCAGATAATTTGCCAACATGTTCACACTTGTGAATGGTGATTTTGGAAGAGCATATGGCATGTTTATTGTATCTGATAACATGAAAGTATGGAAATATGCCAGTTTATGGAAATATGATGTGGTGCAAGTTTAACATCAGTTTCTACAGCAATGTTGCCAGAGTTTAAAAACACCAAGGATCAATTCTTAAAAACAATTAAACATGCTCTTAAGTTTGCCTGCTAACCGTGGTCATTTGACCCAACTTCCCTACTTAATGGAAAAGGAGAGCTAATAACTGACAGTGCTAATAACTGATTGGTCCTGCATTGAGCAGGAGGTTGGACTAGATGACCTCCCTTCCAACCCTGATATTCTATGATTCTATGATCAGGAAGGTTGAGGTGTTTAATGCGCATTTTGCTTCAGTTTTCACTAAAACGGTTAATGGCGGCCAGATACTCAACCCAAGTAATATTAACAACAAAGGGGGAAGGAACATAAACCGAAATAGGGAAAGAACAGGTTAAAGAATATTTAGATAAGCTAGATGTAGTCAAGTTGGCAATGCCTGGTGAAATTTATTCTAGGGTACTTAAGGAACTAGCTGAAGCAATCTCAGAACTGTTAGTGATCTTCAAGAATGGATGGAGCAGTGAGGTCCCAAAGGACTAGAGAAGGGCAAATGTAATATCTATCTATGAAAAGTGGAACAAAGAGGACCCTGGGAAATTATCAACCTAACTTTGATACCTGGACCTTAACAAATCATTAAACAGTTTGTAAGCACCTAAAGGATAATAGTGTTATAAGGAATAGCTAACATGGATTTGTCAAGAACAAATCATGCCAAACCAATCTAATTTCCTTCTTTGACATTGTTATTTGCCCAGTGGATAGCGGGGAAGCAACAGATTTAATATATCTTGATTTGAGTAAGGCTTTTGACACAGTCCCACATTAACGTCTCATAAGCAAACTCAGGAAATGTATTCCAGATGAAGGGACTACAGCTGTCTGAAAGACTGTGCTCAGACTATTTATCAATGGTGTGTTGTCAAACTGGGAGAGTTTATCTAGTGAGGTCTTACAGGAGCCATTCCTATGTCCAGTACTAGTCAATATTTTCATCAATAGCTTGGATAATGTAAAAAGTATGCTTATAAACTTCGGAAGCTGGGAGGGTTTACAAACACTTTTGGAGGACGAGATTAGAATTGAACATGACGGTCACAAATTGAAGAATTGATCTGAAACAAGATGAAAATCAATAAAGACAAGTGCAAAGTTTTCACTTAAGAAGGAAGAATCAAATGCACATCTACAAAATGGGGAATAACTGGCTGTGTGGTAAGGATTGGGGGATTGTAGTGGGTCACAAATTGAATACGAGTCAACAGTGTGGTGCAGTTGCTAAAAACGCTAATATTATTCTGAGTTGTATTAGCAGGAGTGTTGTATGTAAGATCCAGCAGGCAATTGTCCTGCTCTGCTCGACACTGGTAAGGCTCAGCTGGAGTGCTGTGTCCAGTTCGAGTGCCACACTTTAGCAAAGATATGGACAAATTGGAGAGAGAGTCCAAAGGAGAGCAACAAAATGATAAAAGGTTTAGAAAACCTATGAGGAAAGGTTAAAAAAAAAACAAAAACTAGTCGTGTTTAGTCTTGAGAAAAGAAGATTGTGGAAGGAGGTGGACCTGATGAGTCTTCAGATATGTTAAGGGCAGCTATAAAGAGAACTATGATCAGTTTTCCATGTCCTCTGAAGGTAGGACAAGAAGTAATTGGCTTGATCTGCAACAAGGGAGATATAGGTTAGATATTACAAAAAACTTACAAACCATAAGGATAGTTAAGTTCTGGAATAGGCTTCCAAGTGAGGTTGTGGAATCCCCGTCATTGGAAGTTTTTAAGAACAGGTTAGAACAGTGGTTCTGAAACGTATTTGATCACACCCCGCTTCTTCGTGTCTGTAGTAGTTTACTCTCCCCCTCCCACCACACAAGTACATATACATTAAAAAAAAAATCAACATGCAACTCTGGCTACCTATTAAAAACAGTAAGGCGGGCATTGATTCAAACAGAGCCATCGATCCATTGTAATAAGAGCAAAAGCAAAACTGTGATTGTAGTCAGTGCTTACAGTTAAATGTGCACACCATGTTATAGCAAACGGATTAACGTACAGATGGCAACGACTTTATATAATGCTGTGAAAGTTTAACAGATCCATCAAAATGCACAGGGCCATCTAGAGTCAAATGTACAGCACCATCTGAGGACCTGATATGTCTGGAGGAATCACCTTTGCTAGCAATTCATTGCTGTGGGTAAAATGTGCACAGTACATTTTTTTGTTCGTTTCCCCTCCACCCCCAAAGCTTCTCTCTCATTACACACTCACTCTCTCTCACGCACCCAGGTCCTCTCCTCATTTTGAGAACCTCTGGGTTAAAACACCTGTTAGGGATGGTGTAGGTTTGCTTGGTCCTGCCTCAGGACAGATGGCAGGACTTAATGACTTCTCAAGGGACCTTTCAGCCCTACATTTTTATGATTCTATGTTAAACATTTTATTGTAATTTTGCCTTAATAAAAAGTTATAAGGAAATAAATAAAAGGAAGGAAATGATTAAGCTACTGCATGCGTTTGGACACTGTAGGTGGAAATAATCTTACTTTGAATTTACAGCCTCTTTCATTTGATGCTGTTTATGAAATGCTTAAATATTCACCTTGAAACACTTTTTTGTAAAAGAAGGGATCTATGAAATCTCTGCCATTGTTACCGGGATAAAATGTGACCGTTTAATAGGACATGGCCATGCTATGTTGACAGTTGGACTTGGATTCTACTGTTCCAAATTTGTCTGCTTAAACGAAAGGGTTTTTTTAATCAAAAAGTTACTTTCTGTTTAACAGTGTGCCAGTTGTCATGACATGGATTCCTTACTCAGGCCGCCTTCTCTAATGGTTTTGTTTCTGCAGCGAGGTGCAGTTCTCAGTGAGCCTGCTATTCAGGTGAGAAGGAAAGGGAAAGGCAAACAGATCTGGTCACTGGAGAAATTGGAAAACCGGCTGATAGATATGAGGGATCTTTATCAAGAGTGGCAGGATTGCGAGGAGGATGACCCAGTAAGTAAGAATGGGGGAGAGAGACCAGTAATGTGGTGATAAAATTAAATGCCTGTTATGTTTTAAAAAAATAAGATGGGAAAATATTGGGTGAGGGAAAAGTTGGCAAAAAGATGCCAGTTATTTTGAAACCTTGTTTATTTCTAGTATTGAACAGAGACTCTGTTCTTTAATATTTCATTAACCTGCTGTATCTTATCACTTTCATTTTTCTTTCCACTTGTGGTTTAACAGTGGATCCTAGAAGGAATAGGATTACGAGGAGAGAAACTAAGTCGAGAGAACAAGGGTTGTGCTCCTGGTCAGCTTTTGAATGGTGTGAATTTAAAATGGTTAATATAACCTGGCTGAAGATAGGCCCCAAATTTATCTTTCTGTAAGCCCTGATTTACACTACAAAATTACTTTGATGTTACTACATTGCTCAAAGGTGTGACTAATCCACACCCCTGAACGAGATAGTTAAACCAACCCTATGCACCAGTGTAGAAGCACTATGTTGCTGGGCACATAGCTACTGCTTTTCGTGGAGGTGGGATTATTAAATCTATGGGAGAGCTCTCTCCCTTAGAGTGTTGTCACTAGAAGTAGTACAGCAGCAGAGCTACAGATTTGTACTGTAAACTTGCCCTGACAGTTACCATGGTGGTTCGGACCACTCTGATCAATTTTCATTTCTTGCCTGTGTCAGACACTCTACAAGAAGACAACAAAAACCTGTGAAACCTCACCAGTTCATCGGTGCTGTGAAAATGACATTCTATTATAAACTTAGTTTTCACATTATTTTGAATTTGATTCGAGTTATCTAGGTCTTACTTCAAGCGAGCTGATCCATTCTATGATGAACAAGAAAACCATAGTCTCATCGGAGTGGCCAATGTTTTTCTTGAGTCCCTGTTTTACGATGTGAAGCTGCAATATGCTGTCCCAATCATCAATCAGAAGGGAGAGGTTTGTCATTCCTATACATCATACTTTTTAGCTGTTTAATGGAAGTCATTGGGGCTTTTCGGTATTGTATGAAAGGTGTTCCCCAGCCACTGGCACATGCTACTAATGATATTTCAGGATTGAGTGGCTCGTCCTTTACCTTCTCCCTCTGGTATCTTAGTGATGCACCTGTGTGTTACTTGGGCAGCTATAAACCCCAGTCTAATAATAATGATGGATATGAAGTTGTGTAAGCTCCAGTTCCAGGCAGAGCAGTCATAAATGAATGGGAGGCAATTGGGTACAGCCAAAGTAATGCCTTGCTAATGGCAATGCTCAGAGGTCCCAATTGGGATTGAGGCTCCACTGTGGTAGGTTGTGTACAAGCTCATAAGAAGACTGTCCTTTACCCAAAGAGCTTACGGTCTAAAACAAGATAAGTGAATGGGACAAAACAATAGAAGGGAAGCAGAGGAGGGAGGAAGAGGTCCCATGATGACAGATTAGGTATGTTTATAACATACCTGTGCACTAGCATAGATACCTGAAAAGGTTAGAAACCATTGTCTGGTGGTATCTCATAATCTTTCCCACCCACCCTTTTTAATTAGGTGTCAGGCCGTCTTCATGTTGAAGTGGTGCGAGTGAGTGGAGCGATTGGGGAGAGAATCGTAGGAGGTGATGATAGCACAGACTGTTCAAGAGAAAACGATATACAGGAGAACAAATTAGTTTGCATGGTGAGTTCTAGATGCATTCAATAAAAGCTACTGTCACATTCTCAATATTGAGCCAACTTCTTCCTTTCTGTTACTACCCAAGTGTAAAAAACATGATTAAATGTTTGTGGTGCATTAGCTTCCATGTTGGTGATAAATTACACTGTATATCCTTTTGTTTACCACCTGTGTTCAGTTATACTATCATTATCCTACCTTGTGAATTGTTCAGTTTATGCAGCTTATTTGAAAGAATCTTGGTGTTTGAAGATTTAAAGAAAACAAATAGCTATAAATGCTCAGTGATGTGTGCAGTCTAGTACTCTGGTTGTATTTTTCATGAGCTTGCTTAATGCCCTGGGGTTCGTCATTGGCCTTGAAATATCTCTGTCTTGTCTCCTCTCAAAGAATTTCATTTTCTGAATGGTGGAAATAATGCAAGAAGACTGATCTTGTGATCCTTTGGTCCGATAATGGCATTTTTCTGGTCCCTGTGCCATTTATTAAAAATCAAAACAAAAAAACTAAGATTAACCCTCAAAAATTTTTATCAGCCTTATTTAGGGCCCTAATAAAACCAAATGTGTAGTCTTATTCTTATATTCAACTAAAAAAAAAGATTTTGAGTCAAATAACCCTTGTGTCTCACGTGTATATATATGAATATATGAAAGGTGGGAAGGGCAGGGGGGCCTGTTCTCTTGTGCATGGTCAAGGTGAGACGGGAAGGAAAGCATGGTGGATGCCAGAAGAAGGAGCTAAGCATGCAGCAGCTCTAAATGGTATCTGTGTGCAAATGGAAGGCGCTGGTGGCCACTAGCATGTCATGATACCCGCAAATTAGATGATCCAGAAATTAGGAAGCTACAGTTATCTAGAAAATCCTAATTCAGTTGAACTTAGTTCTACTAGTAAAAAGGGAAACTTACTTTGCAAAATGTTACAACCTGTTTAAAATAATGGATTGTACATTTAGAACAGATTATGAATTTGAAATTAAGGTTCCACTGGGCCTTGGTAAAACATGCAAAACACTTCAAGAGAGGTGGCAGTTTTTCAGAGAGATATTACTAAGGGCACAACAGCAAACTCTCCCACTGCGTAGGAAAAAAAAAGAAGTATGGCAAGAGACCACCCTGGCTTAACCAGGAGATCTTCAATGATCTGAAACTAAAAAAGGAACCCTACAAAGAGGAGAAACTAGGTCAAATTACAAAGAATGAATATAAACAAATAACATAAGTTTGTGGGGACAAAATTAGAAAGTCTAAGGCACAAAATGAGACTAAATTAGCTAGAGACATAAAGGGTAACAAGAAAACATTCTATAAATACATTAGAAGCAAGAGGAAGACCAAGGACAGAGTAGGCCCATTACGTAGTGAAGGGGGAAAAACAATAACATAAAATGTGGAAATGGCAGAAGTGTTAAATGACTTTTTTGTTTCACTTTTCACCAAGAAAGTTAGTAGCAGTTGGACATCTAACATAAAATTAGATATCTTCAAATCACCAGGATGGGATGAAATACATCTTAGAATACTTAAGGAGTTGACTGAGGGTGGTATTTGAGCCATTAGCGATTATCTTTGAAAAGTCATGGATGATGGGGAGATTCCAGAGGAGTAGGAAAGAGTAAATATAGTGCCCCTCTATAAAAAGGGGAATAAGGACAACCTGGGAATTACAGACCTGTCAGCTTAATATCAGTACCCGGAAAGACAAGGGAGCAAATAATTAAGCAATCAATTTGCAAATACCCGGAGGATAATAAGGTGATAAGTAATAGTCAACATGGATTTGTCAAGAACAATCAAACCAACTTGATAGCTTTCTTTGACAGGGTAATAAGCCTTGTGCGTAGAGGAGAAGCTGTAGATGTGGTATATCTTGACTTTAGTAAGGCTTTTGATACTGTCTCACATGGCCTTCTCATAAACAAACTACAAACTGTAAAATACAAGCTAGATGGGGCTACTATAAGGTGAGTACATAACTGGTTGGAAGACCCTTCCCAGAGAGTAGTTATCACTGGTTCACAGTCAGGCTGGAAGTGCCTAACAAGTGGAGTCCCACAGGGATCAGTTTTGTGTTGTTCAATATCTTCATCAATGATTTAGATAATGGCATAGAGAGTGCACTTATAAATTTTGCGGACAGTACCAAGATGGGAGGGGATTGCAGGTGTTTTGGATGATAGGATTATAATTCAAAATGATCTGAACAAACTGGAGAAATAGTCTGAAGTTAATAGGATGAAATTCAATAAGTACAAATGCAAAGTACTCCACTTAGGAAAGAACAATCAGTGCACACCTACAAAACGGAAAATAACTGCCTAGGAGGGAGTACTGCAGAAAGGGATCTGGGGCGCATAGTAGATCACAAGCTAAATGAGTCAACAATGTAACACTATTGCAAAAAAACAAACCTAATTCTAGGGTATATTAGCAAGTAATTCTTCCGCTCTACCTCACACTGATTAGGCCTCAACTGGAGTATTGTGTCTAGAAATTATGACCTATGAGGGAAGATTAGGAAAAAATGGGTTTGTTTAATCTGGAGAAGAGCAGACTGAGAGGGGACATCATAACAATTTTCATGTACATAAAAGGTTGTTACAAGGAGGAAGGGGGAAAATTATTCTCCTTAACCTCTGATGACAGGTCAAGAAGCAATGGTCTTAAATTGCAGCAAGGGCGGTTTAGGCTGAACATTAGGAAAAACTTCCTAGCTGTCAGAGTAGTTAAGCACTGGAATAAAGTGCCTTGGGAAGTTGTGGAATCTCAGTCATTAGAGATTTTTAAGGGCAGGTTAGACAAACACCTGACAGGGATGGTCTAGCTCAGTGGTTCCCAAATGGGGGTTCACAAAATGTTACGGGGGTTCTCGAAAAGATTCCCTAATGGCGGACAGGGCTGTCCACAGAGACTCTGGACAGTACGGGGCCAGCAGCACGGATCCTTGGGGACTTCCAAGAGCTAAGCAGATCAAAGCAAGCATCTCTATCACACTGAGAGGATTTCAACTTCAAAACTCCTAATACAAAATAGAAAGGGAGGTGGATATTTTTTGCTGTTTTTAATATTAAATAGGCTGCTAATGTTGTTTTTAAATTATTATGAAGAACAAGTTTAAGCTTTGTTGTAACGTTCGTTGTTTGCCTGGACTGCTCAAGACCTGAATACTTGTATAGGAGGAACTCTGAGTTGACTTCTTAAATACCTTCATACTGTTTCACATCTGATACTCCTTGATGAAACATAAGACCCAGAGGCGCCAGTACAGGGGGGCGACGAGGGTCACGTGCTGCCCCCGTGGGTCCCTCTCCTTTTTTTCCAGCAGTCCCCGCGGGCCCCCTCACTTTTCCGGCAGTGCCCCCCAAGTCCCAGGGTGTACAGGGGCTTTTCCCCATGCTGCTTTTTTCTACTGGCTCCTCTGATAGGAGCCTTGTCTTGTAACAGGCTTAATCAAAAGTGATGCAAGCTACAAAAGTGAGATCTTGGAAGAGTGTTGCCATTTTCATAATGTAATAAAAATACTGTAATGATAATAAATAGTGTATACTAAGCATGTCATACAAACAAATTCTATATTTCCAAGATCACTGCTTTTATAATTTATGCAGAGGTAAGGGAGAAAATCCTTGGAAATATTCATTTTTAGGATGGGGTTCACAAGACTTGACATTTTAGTGAAAGGGGTTTGTGGGTGGTTAAAGTTTGGGAACCACTGGCCTAGATAATACTTAGTCCTGCCTTGAGTGCAGGGGAGTGGACTAGATGACCTCTCGAGGTCCCTTCCAGTCCTATGAGTATATGAGTTCTTGGGTGGGCATGGCTTTTCATTTTATGCTGTTCCTAGCATCCTACAAGCAGTTGTGCTGGAACAATTTGTATTGGAGGGGGGCTGAGAGCCATTGAACCAAACTGTAAACCATGTATATAATGGAAACCATTTCAAGCCGGGGTGCGGCAGCACCTCCAGCACCAGGGTCAGCTCCAGGCACAGCTAAAGAAGCAGGTGCTTGGGGCGGCCGATACCACGGGGCGGAACTCCAGCCACTATTGGGGCAGCACTTGCAGCGGGTCCCTCAGTCCTTCTCGGAACAAAGGACTTGCTGCCGAATTGCTGCGGAAGACTGGAGCGGCACGATCGCACTGCCGCGGCTTTTTTTTTTTTTTCCCGCTTGGGGCAGCAGAAAACCTGGAGCCGGCCCTGTCCAGCACCCCCAGTTCTAGCACCTATACCTACAGATAGGATACGAATTACTTTAACAGGATGTTTGTAGAACAAAGGAAGTTTTCAGATAACCCATAGCATTCTTTTTGACTCCCAAAAGTCAGTTGTTCAATGACACCTAGTGGTGACTTCCAGCTGGTTCAGCCAAAACATTTTATCTGCAAATATTTCAAGGCAGACAGGTCTTCTTTTGTCAAGACTTTTGTGTCAAAGTAACTGTTTAATAATTTTCAGCCTCCCAGTTGAGCAAGAAGATGTTCTTTTAACAAACTGGCTTTCTTTTGTGTTATGCTTAACTGTTTCAATTAAAATTGTTTACTGATTTAAAACGTGTTTTTCTCTGCTTTTTCCTTCCTCTAGATTAAAATACTTCAGGCTACCGGTTTGCCTCAGCATCTTTCTAACTTTGTGTTCTGCATATACACTTTCTGGGATCAACTGGAGCCAGTTACGGTTGCCCCTGAGGTGGACCCCTCTTTATCCCCCACCAGCAAGGAGCCACAGTGCATGGTTGTCTTCGATCACTGCAATGTAATTTTTGTTTTATTTATGATTGCAGTTGCAGACAGGCAAAGCAAGATAGTTAAAATAGTCTGCCACTGGCCTAGTCAGTTTCTTTACTAAACTTTGTATTATTACACTGGAAGCTCCCAGTTATGAATACCTCAGAAAGGGAGGTGGTTTGTAATTCTGAAATGTTCGTAATTCTGAACAAAACATTAGGATTGTTCTTTCAAAAGGTTACAGCTGAACATTGACTTTAATACAGTTTTGAATCTTTATTATGCAGAAGAAAAATGCTGCTTTTTACCATCTTAATTTAAGTGAAACAAGCACAAAAAGTTTCTTTACCTTGTCAGATTTTTTTAAACTTTCCCTTCATTTTTTTAGTGCTTTACATTTAACACAGTACTGGACTGTATTTGCTTTTTTTCTTTCTGCTGCTGCTTGATTGCGTACTTCTGGTTCCAAATGAGGTGTGTGACAGATCGGTTAGTTCGTAACTCTGAGATTATACGGTATAGTTATTTATAGTAACTTAATACAGTCACTGAATTTGTAGTCTTTCACTTGCAAGCTGATTTTATAAACACTGTTTACCAAAAACATCACATAGAACAATAAAATGACCTAATAATAAAGGAAAATAGAAGAGATTGTATGAGAGATGTGCAAGAGGTCAGACTACATGATTATGATGGTCCCTTTTGGCCTTAGGCTTTTGTGGGTGAATACCCACTTTGTCAGACCCTGCAGGGCCAGCCAGCAACCCTGGATCCTTGCCATGCGGGGACGGCCGGCAACCCTGATCCCGCTGCACAGGCCTTGGCGGCCTTTAGCACACAGCTGGGCTGCAGCTGTGTGCTAATTGGGCCACATACAATCTGCAGGTTGAAAACCGCTGGGCAAGTCAGATAATTGCTCTGCCTGACTTCTGCATCTGAAAAATAGGGGTAATAATGCTTCCTTTCTCACACCTTCTTTGTCTTATTAATTTAGATTTTAAGCTCTTGGGGTCAGGGACTGTTTTTATTACATGTACGTGTAGCATCTAATACAATAGGCTCCAACCTCTTCTGTAGGTTCTAGGTGCCTCCCTAGGTGCTACTGTAATACAAATAGTTTGACCAGGGAAAGCACTAGAGAACTGCCAAGTATTCATTTTTGCCATATGCAGAAACTGAATGTAATTTGCAGGTAGAAGTAGGTACAAAGATCAGGATACATCAGCCTGGTGCTTCTGAGTGGAGAACCTTAAATGCCAGTGTCAGAAGCCTTTGATTTATGCAAAAAAGCAGTCAATGAAATAACAGACTTGGATGAATGGAGCTATGTAGCTTGTCTGATCTAGAGTTCAATTTATAGAATGTATCAAACTAGTTAAATAGTCAAACTGGGAAAGAGCCCTCGTGTACTTAAGTGCTTCGCCATAAATATCTCCATTGATGAACTCCTTTGTGAGAAGAGAGTAGCATGCAGAGTGAAAGCAAAAAGTCACCTCCAAAACTGTGAGAATGTGGGGTTATTAATTTAAAAGGAATGTATGGGCCCAAATTGTTAAAGGTGTTAACATGACCCTGTAACTGTCCAACAGTAAACAGTTTTAAACAAGTTTTGGGGATTGGTATTCAGAGACCTCAGCTTACTTTATACCTTGACAAACACATAATTAAAAATCCTTTTAATCTTTTATTGAAGGTACAGTGTGGGGGAAAAAAGGGGAAATGGTTAAAGCATTTGAAATGTTAAGTATTAAATAAGGCTTTCATCTTAACATCTCTTGTTCACTGTCCCTTTAGTTGGAGAGAGTTCTCAAATAACCCCGACCATGTTTGATAAGTTTCTTAGTTGGTAACTGTCCTTTTCAGGGAAAAGAGAAGTTAGTTGAGATGTCATTGCTTTTAAAATCCAGTCCTGTTTCCTAAAAGATGCAACAAGACAGCAGACACACACAAGGAGAAAGAAAAGAACAGCAAAGATAGAAAATGCAACTTCTTACTCACTTGCAACCTCTCTGCTTGAAAAACATAGGCACAGCACACGATCTTATCAGCCACTCTGAGACCTGGCAATCTTGTATCAGCACTGGGCTATTTAGGGCATTGCATTTAGCTGCCCTTCCGGTAACAGGCTTACGGCTAAGTATGCAGTCTTGGCTGGCTCAGACAGACTCTTATTACACAGAAGAAAAAAGAAAGAGAGGAAATAGAAGTAATAAGGTAGAGAAGAAAAAGAATGCATTGTGGGGGGAGAGGGAGGAGACAAAATCTCATATACCATGTGGTGGTTGGGGTGTAGCTGGACCTGATGGGTATGGCAGTGTCATCTGGGGCTCTCTCTCGGGCCCAGACTGGTCAAGGCATCTTTCAGGATTAGGATGATGAAGGCAAAGTGGTGTCACTCTGAACCCTAGAGTCCCAGGAAAGAGAGTGGGCAGCAGTTATGATGATGAAGCTTGCTCCTTCCCCTTCTCTTCTCTTCCAGCTAGCCAGCATTACAATAGCTAGCTTTTCCTTCTAGCCTCTTTCTGAGGACCCTAAAGGGACTGGTAGGCGGAACAGCCTATTCCCTCATTCTCATTGTTCACCAATTGATCTGTTGACTTCTGGTTGCACACTTTTCTTGCTTACAAGTCAGGACCTTAGCACGGTCCTTGATTTATATCAGCAGGCCTTTTTGTTTGGACTAATGCCATGTTTCTGTTGCCCTTGTGCACCTTTTCCCATCAGCATTTATTGTTGAAGGTTATTGTGATGTTTTGTGAACTTTCACTGACTTCTCACAATTGAGCTCACAATTAGGGTAAATGTGTAGGTCCAGTTATCTCAATAGTTAACACCTTATTCTTTTTAATGTTTCACTAGTTTTGTCATTTCCACATAGGAGTTTTCTGTAAATATTTCTGAAGACTTCATGGAGCATCTTTACGAAGGGGCTTTGGCAATTGAAGTGTATGGGCACGAGCAAAGTGATCCTCGCAAAAACTCAGCTGTGTGGGATTTGGGAATAATTCAAGCCAAAACTCGAAGCCTTCGTGACAGGTAACTGCAGGCAGCAAACTCCTCCCACACAGTTTAAAATCCAGCCTCCCAGGCACAATATATTTTTCTGGATTCTACAGTGGGTTAGAGACCAGCTGTCAAATCCTGGGTTAAGTAAAAATGAATCTGATGTTTGAGTCTTTGTAATCCTCTGTGCTCATTGCCAAACCACCACACAGGTTGGTAATGTAGGTAAAAATTATTGATAAATGCTCATTCATATTGTTTATAGTTTTGATTAAAAGAAGGAAAACCTGAAGAATAAGACTGGATGATGCCATATTATTTAGGCAACACCATAAATGTGTGTATGGTACTTTGCAAAGAAACAAACAATAGTGAAGCTGATTTAACTGTAACTTTGAAATCAATAGACAGGAGAATTTCTTTGGTTCCGGGCCGATGTATTGGAGATCAGTCCATGCCATGAAGCGTTTACAATCTAAGGACCTGCTCCCGCTTTCACCAGAGACAATTGTGGTTTTGCCATTGACTTTAGTGGCAACAGAATAGGACTGTAAGTTAAGACATGACATGGGACAGTTATAAACACTGGGAAAAATAAGGAGAAGGGAGAATCGACGAGGACGTTACAAAATTTCCTACTTCCAAAATTCAAGCTGATGGGACGAGCCCTTTTGCATGTTGCCCTGTTTTTGATTTTTAATGGGTCAATTAACAGTCTTCGTAAACTGGCCCATTTAGTTTTGATAGATGTTCTTGATGGACAGGAGACCATCCTTCCTGTCTAGGTTCACAGATTCAGAGCAAACGTTTTTTAGTTACAAAGCAAAAACTTAAATATTACCTTATAGCATGTGATAAAGAAATTATAAGTGAGATTAAAGTATGCTGCAATTTCCAAGCATTTCATTGCATTAAGTTGAGAACCACTGGTTTAGATTTTATTACCACTGTGGGCCACATATGCTGCTCTCTGTGTATTATATGGGCTGCATCCACACTATATATACTATCTGTGTGGCCCTCAGGATGTCACCTGAGCCGCAACTGTGTGCTGATTGGGTCTCAAGTGAGCCACGAGTTGAGAACCATTGGTCTAAACACATTGTTATAAATCCAGTGCCCATCTTTACTAACACACAGGAGAAACAAAATGGTTTCCAGCAATGAATTTGTCAGTGCTGGGCTGAGGTCTAGAGCTGTGGCAAGAGCTGGCACCTGGTCAGCTAGTGTCACACATGGGTCTTGCAGAATAAGTTTGTTCTTTTCAGTTTAGGGTTTTCAAAGAAGGGAGGACTAATTTTATAGGCTTTGTGGAAGAAGTGCATTTTAGGAGTAAACTTGAAGGAAGAGAGGATGATAGTGATGGAGAAAGTCAGGATAGGGGCCACATGAAACCAGAATAACCTTAATTCGGTAATGCTGGTTCAACTGCACTGAAGTCAGTGGGATTGGATGGGTATAACAGAGAACAGAATTTGACCTTGATGTTTAATTGGCACTCGTTTGATATCAAACCAGTATGAAGAGGTCTTGTGTCTATAAAAGTTTTAGGCCAAAGTGTCATCGCTAGTTGTTAGCTCAGAAGTAGCAATGGGTAACTAAAAATCTTTTCCAGGCATAAATGACACTTGAAAAGTATCTCTTCTTCCCCTGCCTTGATCTTTGCAAATACTGAGCAGTCATGTAGCTTGGCTCAGCAATTTAATTTAAAAAAAAAAAAAGAGCTAGAGAGAAAGGGAAAAAAGGTAAATTGTGAAATGGTATTTGGCATGTTTTCCAGGTGGAGTGAGGTAACCCGAAAAGTGGAGCTCTGGGTTCAGATTCTGGAACTTAATGAGAACGGGGAGTACAGTCCAGTTGAGGTGATTCCTGCCAAGGACATAAACACTGGTGGCATCTTTCAGCTCAGACAGGTAAGATGGCAACTGCAGGAGTCACCTGTGAAAAGAGACTGGCTTTAACATTCTGAAGGAAGCAGGGAATCTTGTGTGTTGTACTGGTTCTTAGAGTTTTAATAGTGGGCTTGTGACAAAGGAACCATCAAACTTAGGCCCAGTCTTTGAACAGCTTTAAAGCAGTTACAGTCTCGAGGGAAATGCACTGGATACCTTCTATATTTTGTGTAGGTGTTTAGAGACCCTTAGCAGACTGAGGTCCCCTATTACCCATCAAACAGGCATAGTGTGGGTAACAGCAGCGGAAGCTTTCTCCATACTGCTCTGCCAGTGTGTTTCAGCCCTTACCTGGAGGGGACCATGGATGCTGGACAGGGGCGGCTCTAGACATTTCGCCGCCCCAAGCATGGCGGCGTGCTGGGGCCTGAAGCCGCCTCTGATGCTGGAGGATAGGTCATTCTCAGTTGTCTACTTTAGTGTTTTGGCCACTGTGCTGAGACTGTCACCTGAGAAACCAGTTGACAAGTTATTTTTTAAAGATATGGATACCTGGAAACTGGACTGGACCAAATTCTCAAATCAGACTCCTCTCACACAGGATGTTGAACAGCCATCAGAAAACAACTTTTAGTTACTATCAACCCAGGCAGAACTTGATCAAAAACCTGATGCTAAAGTTCCCATTATCTTACTGCTAATCCTCTTAGCCAGCTACACTCCTGTTCTCTGGTTCCTGCATATTTAATATTTTAAAATATAGTTCACCAGTCAGAGAACTCTATAAAATTAGTATCTGTTAAATACACACGGTACCTCCTGAACTCCCAAACTACTATGATTTCCTATTCTGCGTTGTTCCTAGAGCTGTGCTGACAACATCAGTGGTGAGGGTTTACAGTCAGGAAATCCAGTCCCACAAAAAGTTAATTTCAGGTTCAGTAACATTTGCTAAGTTACATTCTCTCCCCTCAAGTGTACAAATTCAAAACAGATGGGGGGAAATCCTATTTTCAGTGTTTTTGAGTATTTTTTTTTAATCTTTGAAAAGCTTTCATCAAAAACAGATTGTTGGGCTCACTGAATGTCCCACACTTTCTTGTGGATTTAGACCTTGCAGCAGAATGGTAATTCTACGTAACCAATGTCATATCTCACATGAAAGCTTGCAATTTCCATGTAGTGAACAATCACCAGATTCAAACTGACTGTACATAAAGCCACCACCAGTAGAGGTCTCTCTGTCACTAAATTTTCACCATTCAAGACTTTTAGTTCTTCAAATTGTTCCCTTGTGAAGGGGCAGTCACGGCGAATCCAGGCCGAAGTGAAGTCGGTGCAGGAATCCGGGACCTTGCCTCTAATGGAAGAAGCCCTACTATCTGTTGGAGTTGGCTGTGTTCAAATAAGACATGTCAAGTCACAAAAAGTTCATGAGACTCATCAGGTAAGATCCTGTCTCATTAAAATACCATTAGCAGGAAGGAAAAATGTTAATTCAGAGTCTTGCAGATGCACCTGGAAAGCCGTGGAAAGCTCTTTCGGGACAAATTTGCTTCTGGAGCAACTCCACTGGCTGTAAATTACCCTACTCTATGTGAAACAGTGACTTCTAAACACTGTTTTGACAATACTCTTTCAGTTAATATATTTAGCTATGGATGGGTAAATCTAGATTCTGACTTTCTTTAGGAAATGCTACCCAAAATCTTTCCTCAATATTCTTGCCAGCAACTTAAAGAAATATGGTCTGGATGAATGAACTATAAGATGGATTGAAAACTGACTAGATCATCAGGCTCAATGGGTAGTGAGCAATGGCTCCATGTCTAGTTGGCAGCTGGTATCAAGCAGCGTGCCCCAAGGGTCAGTCCTGGGGCTGGTTTTGTTCAGTATCTTCAGTAATGATCTGAAGGATGGTGTGGAGTGTACCCTCAGTAAGTTTGCAGATGACACTAAACTGGGAGGAGTGGTAAATTTGCTGGAGGGTAGGGTTAGGATACAGAAGAACTTAGACAAATTAGAGGATTAGGCCAAAAGAAATCTGATGAGGTTCAACAAGGACAAGTGCAGAGTCTTGCGCTTAGGACAGAAGACACTCATGCACTGCTACAGACTAGAGACCGAGTGGCTAGGCAGCAGTTCCGCAGAAAAGGACTTAGGGTTGCAGTGGACAAGAAGCTGAATATAAGAACATAAGAACAGCCGTACTGGGTCAGACCAAAGGTCCGTCTAGCCCAGTATCCTGTATACTGACAGTCGCCAATGCCAGGTGCTCCAGAAGGAGTGAACCTAACAGGTAATGATCAAGTGATTTCTCTCCTGCTATCCATCTCCACCCTCTGACAAACTGAGTCAAGGATGAATCAGCAGTGTGGCCTTGTTTCCAAGAAAGCTAATGGCATATTGGGCTGTATAAGTAGGAGCACTGCCAGCAGATCNATTTGATAGCTGCTTTCAACTATCTGAAAGGGGATTCCAAAGAGGATGGATCTAGACTGTTCTCAGTGGTAACAGATGACAGAACAAGGAGTAATGGTCTCAAGTTGTAGTGGGGGAGGTTTAGGTTGGATATAAGGAAAAACTTTTTCACTAGAAGGGTGGTAAAGCACTGGAATGGGTTACCTAGGGAGGTGGTGGAATCTCCCTCCTTAGAGGTTTTTAAGGTCAGGCTGGACAAAGCCCTGGCTGGGATGATTTAGTTGGGGTTAATTCTCCTTTGAGCAGGGGGTTGGACTAGATGACCTCCTGAGGTCCCTTCCAACCCTGATATTCTATGATTCTTCTTATGGTGGAAGTCCTTATAATAGAATGAGACTTGCAATACTAACACACACTTTTGCTTTACCCTCTTCCTCCTTTTTCTTTTCAAAAAAACCTACTAAATGAATAAAAACACAACCCCTTTTCAAGAAGAGTGCTTATAGACCCCAAAAAGGTAGAAAAGCCAGACTCTCCATGAAGTCTGCTAGGAACTTTGTTTTTGGTAATTGATTTTACTTGGAAGACAGTTAGATACAACAGCAACGGGCAGCAGTATCAAACCCTAAGAAATTATAATGTATGAATGGGGATTGTACTTAAGTAATGGCTGATGTGATTTTGGAAAAGTTTGAAATTAAAGGAGCAAAACTTCCGTTATTTATTTTTAGTTTTAGGAGAGCAGAGATGTATGTTTCTTTTGCATTTTAAAATCACCCTAGCGCCCCTGTCATCAGTTGGAAGTTCAGTGTGGGTGGGGATGAATGAATGGGCTTGTGACATAGCAGCTGCCTCAGTTTCCCCATTTTGGTTGAGTGTCTCTTCACAGTGGTCCTCCAGCTCCCAGCATTGTTGGTTGACTTAATGATTTGGCTAAACTTTATCGAAGGAGAGTCTTATTTCACATCTTCGTCCCATAACTAAACTGAGCAAGCTCCCAAATCTATCTCAAAGCTCAACACTGGGATGGCAGCTAACAAGGCAGAGGTGGACTGAGCCCAACTCTCTTAAAAGGCCACTCCATCCTGTGACCAGACCTTAATGCTTTTTGTTTTACAATTTTTTTGAAAGCTATAATCCACAAAATTAAATAACCTTTTTTATTAAAGTGACATAACCATCTATTTTGAACCGCTGGGTTCTCATTCTGCATATCTGCAACTCTAATTTATTTTTCTTTCGTGTGTATCAAGTTTTCCAAAGACCCTGAAATTAAGAAAATGTATGCCTTTTTAATCTTAACTTTCACTTACCTAAAATTTGCTTTTGTCACTTAACTCTTCACTGGAGTTCCCATTTATCCCTTAAGTAGCTAGACAAATATTTATTCAATGAGACTGTAAGTATAGGAATGAATTTCCAAAAAATTTTTTGGCAATCCTTTGCTTTTTTTTTACTTTTTCTTCGTTCAGTGAATGATGCTTTGTCTCTCGCTCCTGATTGGCATCGTGATACTTTCTAGCAAGGGGCCCAGTTTGATGTAGGTCATTTTGATGAAAGGTTCCGTGTCCCATCAGAAAGGACTGAAAATCAAGGTGTCACAGCTTCTGTGTGGTGACCGCTAATGTGACTTTTGTTTTAACTTTTGGTTTAAGAATGGGTTTCGTGTTAACATTTTTCCCCACTAAATGGCTTGCCTTAAAACTAATCTTTTGTCAAACTTTGGTTTTCCATGCTTGTGATAACAATTCCTGTTTCTTACTAATAAAACAGTAGGTTCTTTCTCTAGTCCTGTCATGTATCCATCAGAACGGATAGATTGCAAGTGCCTTTTCACTATAATTATTCGTTCTTATTTAAACCACTCAGATGTTTTGGCAGTCACTTCTTGGCAATTAGATGTAGTGATTAGAATCCTTTATTACTGGCGTTTTCCTTTAATTGCTATGTAAACTATGAAAATACATTCCAGTTGTTTATACTAAGTGATATAAATCTTCAATTACAGTACCCTTCCAAACAGGATTTATAAAGGAAAAATAAGTAGTGGGTGCAAGTGGCACTGCTATCCACTGTTAATACAGTGAAGCTGATCTACCAGTATCTATCCCCGGTGTACTACATTGGTAGACATTTTAATCAGAATTACATATACAGCTGGTAATATTTTAACCATAAACACTGCTTTTGCACTTAATGTATTTTCTAATATAAAAGTGTTTATGAATGACTTAGATTTGTTTTTGTTTTGCCTAGGAAGGAGAGGATGATATGGACAGTTACCAGGTAAATAGAGCAACATTTATCTTACTTCAAATATAAATATTTGTAGATCAGATTACCTGGTCTAATTTTCAGTATTAGATAGACATCAACATTGTACATCCCACTATATGAGGCATGAATATCTAAACAGTCACTGTAAAATCTTACACAGATTTTTACACTATATAATATCTGACCCAGAATTAAGAGGCATTTTTCTCTCTGAAAGAATGGGACACATTTAATGTATGTATCCTGAACAAAGCATAGTTCCTTTTATTTTCTCTGCTCTGTGACATGCTTCCCCTCTGTATCTACAGCCTGTGGATTAGGATTGGCTGTGCTCAGAGCAGTCATAGGTATAATGTTTAAGATGCATAGAAGCAAAATAATTCACACTGTTTTATGATATGGACATGATTTATATTGGACCTGGGAATAAAATATTGGCTGGTGTTCAAAATGTGCCTACTAGTCAGGACTGGGATTCTGTTCCTATAACCACCACTCACTGTGACTTTGGGCTAGGTATTTTAACCTCTGTTTTGACACATGCACATACGAAAAGGGGATGTTTTTTAACTTCACAGAGTTGTTGGTGTGGCATAATATTTGTGATACATTGTCATTAAAAGTACACAAAAGTAGGCAAAAAACACCTCATGCTCATTGTTGCTGTTACTAGTAGTATAAGCCTATAAGAATAGCAACAAGAGCTCCTGTGTTTAATTGTCTTTGGAGGGCTAAGAGAGGGTTCTAGGTGCGTTTCTACAAGACTATAGATGTTCAAAACCATGCAGGTTACGGTTTGCTTCAGTCATTTTCTCTTGGTTGATTAAATGCCTAACAAAGGAGAAGAAATATTTAAGGAAGTCTTAGGGGGATGGTACAGTGAGGAATAATAGGATCAAATTAGGCAAGGGGGAATTCACATGTAATGTCAGGAATAATATCTTACCAAAAATAGCGTGGCCCCAGTCTGCTATTATCATCTGTGCAGCAGCCCACCCATAATGCAGGTTTGGATCCTTAGACTGGAAACTCTGTAAGACACGGACTGGTTCTTACTATGTGTTTGTAAAGCACATAGCGCAGATGGGGGCTCTAATCCTGATTGTACTTTCCAGGCCCTGCCACAGTATTAGTGTTAACAATAAAGTGATGATGTGGGACAGTCTAAATCCTGTAAATTTCCTATTTCCACGTTTATGTTGCCTAAATGAGTAGTAGGGAATATAAAATAACTGGAGAGAGAGACTTGCCAGATCAAGTCAAGACTTGCAAGGATGGGGCAGTGGATGTGACTGAATGTGAGGAACAGTCCTGTAATAAAGGAGAATAATGGGTAGACTAGATGACTTAATGGAGATCTCTTCCATATCTCATTTCTGTAGTCCCCAGGGCACTAATTCAGGGGAAAAGTGGCCAAAAATAAAAAGTACGAGCAGATGGATTGAAAGCTACATATATTTACAAATGGGAAACATTGGTGTTATTCTATCAGGACTTACACAACTTTCTTCATTTACATAGGACAGGGATTTGGAGAGACTGCGTCGGAAATGGCTGAACGCATTGACAAAACGTCAGGAATACCTAGATCAACAGCTGCAAAAACTCGACAGCAAACCTGGTAGGTGAAACATTATTGGTAGTGGGAGGGGTGAGGGTGTATGTTGGTATTTTTGTTTTTGTAACGTGTGTGAAATTAAGTAGCCAAGGGAAGGAACAGTTGAATCTCTGAAATCGTCAGTTTGGGGAGAATAATGAGAACAAGATTCTGACATGCACTCAAATCACAAACAGAGAGCACTATAGAGAAAATCTGTGTATACTTACAGAGTAATAGGTGTTTTTATTGAAACTGCCAGCAGGGTGACTAGATGAGATGGGTTGGTTTTTTTTTTATAAAATCAGTGGCCCACTAACGTGTGGGTTGAGACCACCAATATGCATCACAAAGATAGCATTTTTTCATTGCATCTTGTTGTTCTGACTGTCCTACTTTTCCAGATAAAACAGAAGATGATACAGATCGGGAGGCACAACTGTTAGAGATGAGGCTTACCCTTACTGAAGAAAGGAATGCTGTAATGGTTCCTTCTGCTGGCAGTGGGATCCCTGGAGCTCCAGCAGAGTGGTATGAATGTTACTATATGCCACAGTGAATATAAAAATTATGGGCAGCCTGTTCCTGGCTTGGATTGCTGCCATTTTCTGCGCCACCAAATGTGGATTATGTACGTCATATGACAAAAGTGGTTAAATTAGGAGTGTTAGTGTGAATTAATTTCTTGGTCTCAGTAACTGAAATCCAGAAACACTCTTTAGTAAATGATACTACTATTGACCAAAATGTAAATATGACTTTTGAAAAAAAAATATTTATTTCCATTGCACTTAGCATTAAAAAAATTAGTTAATATGTTGTTATGTAGTTCCTTCACTTAAAAGGCTGATCTATCATAATAAAACTCCGTCTGCAGAAGCATTGTGTGCTTCTGGTTTAAGCATAGAATCTGTTTAGTCAGCAGGTGTTGCACATAATTTTCTAAATATTAAAACCAATAAATTACACTGGACTGAGATTGCAATACTATAGCAGCAGGTAACAACTGCCATAAAGGATGCAAAACAGTTTCTATTCTAAGCCACTCTATTCACTTGCTTCTAACTTGGGATGAAGTTTTTTGTGCTTGGTCTCTACTTTGGAGGAAAAGCTGATCAGCATTTGAGTTGTTTGGAGAAAGAGCGTGGTAGTGAAGAAGGGGACACAAGATATATTGTGCAGAGTATGAGGAAAACCTCTAACCACACTTGCTGACTGGATCCTGTTTGTTTTGGTTTTTAAGTTGAACTTTGTTAAAACTAATGCTTTTGAAGCATAGGAAAATCCTCACTCCTTACTGAGGACTCCTTGTATGCCATCTTTTCAAATATTCACAGCTTTTTAACTTGAAACTCCACGCGCAGCAGAAAACAGTGTAGTTGTAAGATACATACTTCAGAAGAAATGTATTGTGAATGCATGTGCATCTAGGGAAACGTGCAAAGGCCGATTCAAGCAACTTACTAACTTTTTTCTAATTTTTTTTCTTACAAAATCTTTCTAAAATGTGTTATAAAAATAGGAAATGAAAGATATAATATAGAATAAAGCATTACGGTTGCACTTTAAATCACAACATATCAGGAAGTTTAAAAGTTAAAATATAAACAGCAGTGTTAATTTGGGACATGCTGCACATGTGTACTACTTCCTATTCCTATTTTTATTTTTGGGTGTTTAACAACCAGCATAGTTGTTGTGCCGTGTGGGCGAGTTAACTTTGCTTTTGGAACTTCATATTTGCATTTCCTGACTTTTCACGACTAACAGTCCAATCTTCAGTCGTGTTACTAATGCAGAGGTTTTTGCATTAATAAGTATACGTGTCAGCGTAAATAAAGAAACTTTGAATTTTCTATTAGTAGTTTAGAAGCAAGAAAACATTTCTGAAAGCAGAGGTCAAATAATATAATAATTTGTGGGGGAGCTAGTGTAAAAGAAGTACCAATTTAGTTTGAATCCCTCTGTATCTGCAAGAGTAAATTAAAATAAAGTCATTTGCCAAGGTTATTGGCTTGACCTACAATCGCAGCTGTGCAGAATGTATTATACTGTTGGCTTGTATCTTAAGGTACGTGTGCTAGATAAATCTGCTTCACTTTAAACACCACCATTGTCAATATCTTATGTTTTAGGACTCCAGTGCCTGGTATGGAAACCCATATTCCAGTTGTTTTCCTTGATTTAAATGGTAAGAGAGGACAGAGAGCTTTTGAAATAAACTTTTTCTAGCCAATAACATTATAGGAACTAAGAAACAAACTAATAAAATGAAGAAATTCTTTGAGTGGCAGGTTTATTAATGTGAAAAGACTATTAGAATTACATTTATTTCATCCAACTATATTGTTTCGTGCTCCAGAATACACAGCAATTATATACAGAATGAACAATACATTTTTATTCTCCCTATGTTTTGCAGACCTTAAATAAGTGAACAGACAGGAAGAAGGGAGGTATAAAATAACCAAGGGAGTAAAACTTAGAAGCTAACAATAAAAGTTAGTTGTAAATGCAGAATAATCATTCAGAAAGAGTGGCTCTAGCAGAGTCCCACAGGGATCTGTTCCTGGCCGGTGCTCTTCAATATCTTTATCAAAGATCTGGAAAAAAAATGCTGATAAAGTTTGCATGTGACACAAAGGGTGGAATGGTAAGTGAGAGTAGGTTAGTTATGCAGATTGATCTTTATCACTTGGTGTACTGGGCTCACTTGCCTTTTAATACATCTAGATACAAGGTCATACCTATAGGGACAGAATGCAGGCCACACCTACAGAATGGGGGACTGCATCCTGGAAAGTGACTCTGAACAGGACGTAAAGGTCCTAGTGGATAACCAGTGGAACATGAGCTGCTAGTGTGATGATGTGGCTAAGAGGGACTAACATCGTCCTTGGATGTGTAAGCATGAAATAAGAGTACAGAGGTGATGTTATCTCTATATATAGCATTGCTGTGACCATTAGTGTTATACCATGTCCAGTTGGGGTGTCCACACTTTAAAAAGGATAATGACAGATTTTGTAAGCGTTCAGAAAACAGTTACGAGAATGATTCTGGGAAAACTTTGAGGGACTTCAGAAGCTCAGATGATAGGCTTGCCAAGAGAATGTTAGAAGTTCTTGATCATGTCTTGTAGTAAGGGAAATGTTATGATTGGTAAGGACTTCTTATAGCTGGCACATGGTAGGAAAAGATCCGTGGCTGGGAAGCTGAAGTTGATGACTCAAGACTATAAATATGGCACCGGATTTATTTATTTTTTTAAACAAGAGAGGTAGCCATGTAAGCCATGCTGGAAGCTGAAAGCTTGATTAAACTCAAGAACTATAAGTAAGTTGCAACCTGATTTATTTATGTTTTTAAACAATGAGAGGAATTTAGCCATTGTAACCACATACCAAGGATCATAGTGGATTCTCGTACATTCTGAAGTTTTAAAATCAACATTGGATGTCTTTTAAAAGAATGGTATCCATTCTAGGTCCAACCAGAAGCTAATGGGGGCTTGCTACAGGAATTATTGGATGAAATTATCTGGCCGTTTGTTATGCAGAAAGTCAGAATTAGATTATCATTAAATGTCCTTTCTAGCCTGAAAATCGATGCAAATAAAATGTGTTGGGATTTCGACGGGAGTGGGCACAATAACCTTCGGGTTTGCTTTGAAGAATTCCAGCCTAGGTGAATAGTAGACTCAAGGAATTCACCAGCTGAGAAGTGTCTGATTAAGGGATGTAAAGGGAGGGGAAGGGAGATAAACTGTTCAAATGATAATAATATAATTGAGATAAATATTAAGTGTGCTTTGATATGTGCGCGTAGTAAGTACTTAGAATGACTACCTAGAGCGGAGGCCTCTGCTCACATGACCAACAGTTCAGTTGACTGACCGCATGTAGCTCGACCAGAATTGTGTTTGAGAGCACTTTTCCAACATATGTTGGCTGTTAGCACAAGCAACACAGGAACACATTGTTTTTTAAATTGTTCCATCTGAAACTGCTGTAGGTTCCTTGCCCTAGATAGCCCATACTGAAGTTCTAAACAAAGGTGTGACACAATTTGTAACCACATTAGCTGCGGATGCAAGTGATATAACTGCTTTTCTGTACCAAGTCTATAACGATTTCAGACACTGCCATAAGTCCCAGGGTAGGAAGGAGCTCATATAGCACACTTCATACCAAAGGGTCCTAAACCACAAGCACACTCCCTGTACAATGCAACACAGCAGTTTCAGGCAAGGTGTAAAGGATACCCTATTGAAATGAAACTAAGGTGGAATTTTGCTTAGGCGGAAAATAATTGTCCAAACTGTCGTTTGGCCAGTGCACAAAAATTAATCAAATATCAGAGGGGTAGCCATGTTAGTCTGGATCTGTAAAAGCAGCAAAGAATCCTGTGGCACCTTATAGGCTAACAGATGTTTTGGATCATGACGAAGTGGGTATTCACCCACGAAAGCTCATGCTCCAAAACGTCTGTTAGTCTATAAGGTGCCATAGGATTCTTCGCTGCTTTTACAAAAATTAATGCTGCTACTCTTGTGCTGTTTTGAATGGAGTACAGTTCTTGTTTCTTTTAACATTTTTGAGTCTTCTGTGCTCCTAGCGGATGACTTTAGCTCTCAAGATAACCTTGATGACCCAGAACCTGGTGGATGGGATGCTACTCTCACTGGGGAAGAGGAAGAGGAATTCTTTGAATTGCAGATTGTGAAACACCATGAGAGTGAGGTAAGCAAAAGCACAGCCCAGAATACTTAAGATCAGGAGTCTTCTTATCTCTTTAACCTTTTCTTAACAGGGCTTGTCTACAGAGCGAGTTATTCCAGAATAACTATTCCACTTCCAGAGAGGATTAAGATAATTCACAATAAGGCACTCTTTTAGTCTAAAATAAAAACGTTCACACATGGAGTTAATCTGTTTTTAATTCATACCGTACCTAAATCTGGATTAGTTTTCATGTGTAGGCAAACTCTTATCTAGACGGACATATCAAGCATACAGCTCTTGTACTTTCTAAGGCTGATTATGAATGGAATTTTATTATATTCCCCTCCCACCACAAAAAAAAAATCTACATTAAAGTGGAATTGCTGTTGTTTGGGTACCTTAACTGTGTGTTTCCATATCATAGCATGTTTTGATTTCTTTTCAGTGTAACCTTAACTTTGAATTTTTTGGTTTTGGGATAATCGCAACATTCCTATAACTACTATTTTTTTTTTTAACTTTAAATTACTGGTACTTACTGTAAACTTTAAGTCCAACTTAACACAGTTGTTTTTGTCTGGGAATTTCCTCAGACTTCTAAAATTATTAAAAATTTTCTGCATGCACTTTAAACAAGAAACCCAAAGAGAGTGCTACCATGTGATATTTCTAATTATTTGAAGATACGTAGTATCAACTTTCAATAATTTTATTTTTATTTTATGAGCAGAGAAATTCCCTTTTTCCCTCAAGCCTAATAGGATTTCTGTATTTTACGAATATCTTTAACACTGTTCAGGCAAAATATTTCTCAGCTATCAAGCAAGAAATGGGTGTTTTTTTAGGTGAAGTATACTGAAATTTGTCTTCCAAAGACTCACGTAATCAGTTCTGCTTTTTCTGGAGTGTTTTCATAATTAGCAAGATTGAATGGTCCTGTCCTCTCAAAATGTATAGTCAAAAATCTAGGCGGTTTGTAGCTCTTTTTCAAAGAGAAATGGCCTTGAGTTTAAAGAAGTCTCAATTCTTCTTTGGGTGCTGATCCCTATGTGTGTTCGACGCTTGGGTGCACATGTGCCCGAATGCATACATTCTAACAAGCAATGTTGGGTGCGCATTAATTCTCCTTGTGCTCCAGACTAAGGGCATAAGAGGCAGTATTGACTGACGCCTCTCCAGTTCCTTCTTACCCATCGCATGCCCTGACTCAGAATCCCCATGTCCACAGATTTCTCCAGCTTTTCTCTTTGGTAGCCTGTAAATAGATATTGTAAATAGATATTTCCATGGGCTTTATTGGAGCCCATGGAAACTCTGTGGCAGACACCTCAGATCCATCCAAGAGTCATACAACACCTCTCCTCAGCACCCACCAGATCTGTCACAGTATGAGGAGGAGGAGGACCCTAATTCGGATCCACAGGCACCAATGGGAATCTCAACCTAGCTCCAGATGAAGCTGTACTCCATCCTCACCATTTCTGCTGGACGACCATAGGCATACTAGGAGCTACTGCAGAGGATAGTCAATGGCCTCCATATAATACTGGAGGAGATTCATGATTTCCAATACCATCTTCTGGATATTCTGTAGGCTGCAGGTCCAAGCAAGATGGCGCTATTCTTCTTCGAGTGATTGCTCATATCGATTCCAGGTAGGTGGGTGTGTGCTGCAGGTGTGTGTGTTCGCCGCTGGTGCACCAAGCCGTCGGCAGATGGACACTTTTATCATCCTAGGCATAGACAACCTCGGCCGCGCTGTCGGCTGGGCGCTCCCCCCTCCCATGGTTGAACAACGAATTGGCGCCCACACGCGCCCGCATAAATACCCCAGCCGACCCGGCCACCCATTCATTTCGCGTGTGACATTCACACCCAACCTGTGGTGGCATCGACAAAACGTTGTCAGTATCACGGAATGACTCAGAGCCAACATGGAGTCTGATTTACCTGCGCTCCACTATCCGCGCTAGTCTAAGTCTCAGCTCAGATTATATACAGTCTACGTTAACTTAAATTCGTCTCATATAAGGTTTGCTTAAACTAATGTTGTTAATTAGTTTAAAGTAGACTCAGATTTTGAAAGTGGTTTCGTTTTGTGGAGTCGTATTCTATGTTAGTTAATTAGCTTATGTCTGCGTAGTCTGGGCTCTTCCCCTACCGCTGCCCTATAGGTTATCCAGTAGCCCATGCTATCTGGCTACGCATATGGTATTAAGCGTTGTTTCCGCGCCTGCAATAGGCTCAAATGCCGGCGGGGGATCCCAAAATTCTCCTGTTACTTAAGTGGCCCGGGAGGGTTATCGCACTGATAATCTTTAAAAAAGATAGACCCCACATATTGACAACAAGACCTTTAGTATCGCGTGCACTGGATGAGCGCTGGTCGTCGCGAAACGCTGACTCAGGCAGCTCCTTATGGTCATTCCTACGCGGGGGGCATTAGCACCCTTCGCTCCACTGGCGCAACCGCAACGTACTCAACACGTCCAGAAAGTGAGAGTACCTCCGCCCATCTCCGGCACGAACGAGCAGTTTCACATTGGCTTCCATAGCATGCGTTCCAAAGGTATCTTCCTCAGGGCAACAGTGAGCCCCAGGCTTAGCCCGAAGCCGAACCACGGTCCGTACTCCACGCCCGCCTCCCTCTCTCCGAGGGTCGAACCAAGTGGCTAAGCCAATGGCGAACAGAGAGGCTTCTGTCTTTCTTCCGCACCGCACAGAGACTGCAACCAAAGAACAGAAATTGGCCGCCCGGCACCAGTCCGGTGTGCTGGCGGTCGCGCCATAAACCGGCGCCTGTTGACTCCAGCCCCACGAGGGCCGTCTAGTCCGGCGCCTGGAAGCTCCCCGAGGCACCGGCCGTGGTAATAGACTGCGTTACGTAGACTAACCTTGCTTTGACGACCGAGAGACATATATGCGAAGCCGGCAAAGAAGATCCTCCATGCGCCTGACGACCCGGCAACTTTGTCCCGCCTCCCCTCTGATCAACCGCATCACGCCGAATCTGGCGTCACCCTTATGATTCACCTATAGTTGGCAGTCAGTATGAATGCGGTAATAACCTGACCTGATTTAGATAGGGAGAAACAACTCTGACACCTGGAAATGAAACATCCCCAGTATTTGGGGTTCCCTGTGACTCTCTCCAGAGCAAGCCGCCTCTTACCACGGACCGCATGGACACTTCTGGTCACCGCTGCCGGTTATATGGGGCGGGCGGCTTACAAAAACCTTGCAGATGTTAGCCGCTCGAGACGCTGTGAGGCGTCTTACGGACCTGCCACCTTCCCCGTCGGCGCACACCTCACATTCGAGCGCGCGTTCGCTCCCGCCACAGTCATCGGACTATCTCAGGCGCTGGTCGACCAGCTCGTGCTCGGTTCCACACGTATCGCGGCCTTGCGCGCACTGGCTACCGGCTCACCATCGTGGGCTGCCCACCACCAGCACATTTGCGATGCCGGGTCGTCTTCTGTCGCTCACGGCCCGTATTTGGCCGGCGTAGCTCGCGGTTGTTATGATGGCAGCTATCCACGCATCAAGTGACGTGCGACACTCCTGCTTTTCAAATGTATCGAGGCGGGGTCCGGCACCGTTACAGGGGAGCCGTGTCTGGTATGCTCTGTGAGGCGCGGGAAGTGCGTGTCGTGCTATGTATGATGCAATGTCGTGAGAGGGAGAGAGAGAGTGGCTTAGGGGCCTGGAGAGCATCTGTCAGCATGGCGTTCTCCTTGACATTAACCCAGCGAGCAGATCCCCCTCTGACCCCCTCCGCTTCTCTCTCTCTCTCTTACACACACAACACACACCACAGCATTTGGCCCAACTCTGGAGTTTGCTTCTTGTCGCTACGGAGCAGCTAAAGCGTCCAGCCTCGGTCAGAAACGGGAGGCTCGCAGCTTTCGGAAGGACACTTCCTTCATTCTTCCTACAGTTAATTTCAATACTAATGACAAGAGTGGCCCTTGACTTAAGGGGATTATGGATGTTCTGGATGGCTACCAGAGCTGCAATTAAGTCAACACCTCGTTCTCAGGCATGTAGCCAAGGCACAGCAAACGTATCCTCTCACTTGAGTGAGTACCAGGGAGCACTCTAGCTGCGTCAAGCCAGCGTTTCTCCGTGCCTTGCCGGGTAGATGGGACGGTGAGCTAGTGCACTCTGGGTGCTGCCCTAATGGCTGTAACTTGAAAGTGTGGCCAAGCCCTGAGAGACTGATCCTGGATACCAAAACGTTCTCAAATTCCAAGGTGAGAGGTTGATCGTGTGTTCTAGGTTTTAGCATCGCTTTAATATTGTCTGGGTTAACATTATCTGGAACTATGGCTTAAAGCCGCCACCCCACATCTAGACTCTATTTCTCGTTCTGGGAAATTAAAAATATATCCTCTTGGTCATCTCTGCAGGTGGGCGTTCTTCCCCACTCAGTCACGCTAGAGGTGTGGAACAGGGA
>NC_133771.1:8196843-8200273 GCF_003597395.2 Chelonoidis abingdonii | reverse complement strand
GGTTTTGGGGCCCCTGGAATTGGGGTTTTGGGGCCCCGGGGGTTATGGGCCCCTGGAAATGGGGGTTTGGGGCCTCTAGGGTTAGGGGCCCCTTGAAATGGTGTATTGGGGCACCTGGTGTTAGGGGCCCCTGGAAATTGGGTTTTGGGGTAATGCACAGAGCTTTTCCTGCATGAAGCAATAGTGACACCCTGTGTCCACGCAGTGTAATGCACAAGGAATATTCCCCTTAGAGCAACAGTGACACCCTGTGGCCACGCAGGATAATGCACAGAGCTTTTCTCTCACAGAGCAGCAGTGACACCCTGTGGCCATGCAGAAGAATGGACAGAGCATTTCTCTCACCGAGCAACAGTGACACCATGTTCCCACGCAGAGTAATGCACAGAACGTTTCCCCTACAGAGAAACACTGACACTGTGTGGCCACGCAGGGTAATGCACAGAGCATTTCCCTAACAGAGCAACAGTGACACCGTGTCGCCGCGCAGAGTAATGCACTAAGAATATCCCCCGCCGAGCAACAATGGCACCCTGTGGAAACACAGGGTAATGCAGAGAGCATTTCCTGGGTTGAGCAACAGTGACACCGTGTGGCCATGCAGGGTCATGCACAGAGCATTTCCCTCACAGAGCAACAGTGACACCCTGTGGCCAAGCGGGGAAATGAACAGATCATTTCCTGTATTGAGCAACACTGACACCGTGTGGCTACGTTTGGTAATGCACAGAGCATTTTGCTCACAGAGCAACAGTGACACCGTGTGGCTACGTGTGGTAATGCACACAGTATTTTGCTCACAGAGCAACAGTGACACTCTGTTGCCAGGCAGGGTAATGGACAGAGCATTTCCCTCACAGAGCAACAGTGACACCCTGAGGCCAAGCGGGAAAATGAACAGAGCATTTCCTGTATGGAGCAATTCAAACAGTGGACACCATTTGGTGGGGGCCCATGCATGTTAATACACTATAGAATATTCCCCATACACAGAGCAACAGTTGACATAGCATGTGGCCGCGAAAAGGGTGTAAATTAGCACAAGAGCAGATTCTTTTCGGTTGAGCAACCGATGAGCCGTATGTGGCCGTAGTTGTACGCAGGTGGTAATCTCAGGCAGAGTGAAGCATTTCTCACATCTAATATTTGTTTTGAGCAACAGTGACCAAAGCCGTGTGGCCCATGCGTGGTTGGTGAATGCGAACCAGAGATTATTGTTGGGTTTACAGGGGCCCATCGTGTCAGGGTATAGCAGGGGGCGGCCGGTTTGAGGATTGGGGATATGAAGGGTCTTAGGTGGAAATGTGGGGTTTTTGGGTAAAGCTCCAGAGCAGTTCTTTCCTGGCATGAAATGCAATCTAGGGATTCATCTGGTTGTTCATCTGCAGGATGCAAAAAGAAATATCCTAGTGAGAGACAATAGATGAACATGCGCCGTGGCACGCATGTTATAGACCACAGAGCATTTTCTCTCAGAGAACATATGACACTGTTTTTGCTGCAAGGGGGCTGATATCAGGGTAAATTATCCACAGGTGCATACAGTTGGACACCAAAAATGAGGGTTAATGACTGAGAGAATTTTCCATACAGGCAAGTAAGTGAACCTGGTGCCAGTCGTACATTGCAGGTAGAGCATTCTCTTCACGGGCGCAAGCAGTGACAATCCCGGTTTGTGCATGCAGGTCAACTGCACAGAGCATTTCCTTTCACATTGGGCGAACAGTGACCACCAGTGGCTCAAGTTGAGGTAAATGCAAGAGTCATGTTACTCACAAGGCAGCATACACCTAGCCAGTAGGTAGACAAGCATTGTAACACTCCCGAGCAAAGTGACCTTCTGTGGGCATCGGAAGTTTATGCACAGAGCAATTCTGCATCAAGACACATGTGACCATTCGTTCTGGCACGACTAGGTGCACAGGAAAACTCCCACAGTGCAGATAGGTAGTATCATTTTTTTGGGCCCCTGGAAATGGGTTTTGGGTGCCCCTGGACATGGGGGTTGGGGCCCATGTGGTTAGGGCCCTGGAAATGGGTGGTGGGTAACCCTGTGGTTAGGGCCCTGGAAATGGGTTTGGGGCCCTAGGGTTAGGGGCCCCTGGATGGGTTTTCGGCACAGGTAAGGGACCACTGGAATGGGGGTCACTGTTGCTCTATGAGGAAATGCTCTGTGCATTACCCGCATGGCACAGCGGGTCAGTGTTCTCGTGAGGAAATGCTCTGTGCATTACCCGCGTAGCCACCGAGTGTCCTTGTTTGCTTTAGAGAGTAAATGCTCTGTGTCATTACCCTGCAGGCCACAGGGTGTGCACTGTTGCTCGTAAGGGTAATCTCTCTGCATTACTCGCTGGCCATGTCACTGTGATCTTTCAGGGAAATGCTCTGTGTATTACCGCGTGCCACATGGTTCACTGTTGTTCTGTGACGAAATGCTTGTGCGTTACACACGTGCACGCACGGTGTCAATGTTTGCTCCATGTAGGAAAAGCTCTGTTCTATTCCCTTTGGCCACAGGTGCTGGGCGCTGGAATTGGATGATTTGTGGACGCCTGGGCTTTTGGTCTCTGAAATGATTTGGGGCCCTGGGGTATAGGGACCCTGGAATGGGTTTTGGAGGTCCTTCGAGTGTTTGGTCTCCCTGGAGTTAGGAAGCCCTGGATATGTGGTTGGTGCCCAAGGGGTTATGTAGCCGTTCAAATGGGGTTTGGGGCCCTGGTGTTAGGGCCCTGGAAGTGGGGTTGGGGCCCTAGATTAGGGGCCTTGAAGTGGGGTGGGTCTGGCTCCTGGTTAGTGGAATGGAAGTTGTTTGGGTCCCCTAGGATAGGCCAGGAAATAGTGCTTTTGGCCCTTGGTGTTTGGCACTCGATATGTGGTTGGGCCCCAGGGGTAAGGAGCTCCTGGAAATTGGGTTTGGGGACAAGATAGGGGTCTTGAATGGGGTTTGGGATCCAGGGTAGGCACCCATGATATTGGGATTGTGCTGCGGGTTGGGGCCTCCTGAAATTTGGGTTTTCGGGTCCAAGTTTAGGGGCGCGATAATGGGTTCGGGGTCCCAGGGTTAGTGGCGCTTGGTTATCTGGATTGTGTTGCCTGGGTTTGGGGCCGAATAAGGTTTGGGGCCAACGGTTTAGGAGCTCCTTGAACGGGTTTTAGCCTAGTGTTTAGCGATGTTGCCCTGGGAATCATAATGATTTGGAGCCCCAGGATTAGAGGGCCTGGGAAATGGGTTTTGGTGCCTTGGGTTGTACTAAAAATGGGGGTTTTGGAGTCTAAGTTGGGTGCACTGGAAATGTTTTGCGGCCCAGGCTTAGGCGTCTGGATATGTGATGTGTGGCCACTGGGTGTGGATTGAGATGGGTTTTGAATGCTCGCAAGGTTAGGGTTCCGGATATTGGGATTTGTGCCCAGGGTCTAGAGGCTTTGGTAT
>NC_133771.1:8181295-8195598 GCF_003597395.2 Chelonoidis abingdonii | reverse complement strand
GGTATTTATGCGGCGCCGTGGTGGCACCACTCCAGGGGGCGCCCAGCCGACCCGCCGAGTGTTGCTAGGATAAAAGTTTCTCCAACGGCTGTGCACATGGCGCGCACACACCTACTTACCTGGAATGGATATGAGCAACACATCTCGAAGAACAACAGTTACAAAGGTGAGTAACCCTGTTTTATGGAGCCAGCCATAGTGGCCTGGCATACCTCCATCTCATGAGCCCCCATGCCTAAGGGCTGAGAGATACTATTTTGTCCCTGCCAAAGAAGCTGTATGTCTTGTTTCTCCCATCCAGCACCCAAATCCCTGGTGGTACAGGCAGCCACAAAAAGAGCAAGGTTACAACATCCCAAGACCACTCTGGCTCACAAGGACTCAGAGGTTGGACATTGTGCAGGAAAAAGGGTCTTTTCCCCTACAAGCCTACAACTCATACCGTAAACTGTCAGGCCTTGTTAGCAAAATGTGATTTTAACAATTACTCCAGGCTGGCTGACTTTAAGGACAAGCTTCCCCCTGAGGACAGAGCCCAATTTCAGGCTTTGATAGAGGAAGGCAAGTTGTTGGCAAAGGCATTTCTTCTAGATACAGTGCATACTGCATTCAGAGGCTTGGCCACTGGCATAGTTGTGAAGCAGGAGTCTTGGCTTCACTCTTCAGGGCTCCCCAAAGAGGTCCAGAATGCCATACAGGACCTGCCTTTTGACAGGCTAAATTGGTTAATGGAGAGCGGATGAGTCTCTACACTTGCTGAAAGACTTTCGGTCAACTTTACACTCCGTGGGAATTTACACCCCAGCCCTGATGAGACCCCACCAGAGTCAGATGTATAGGCCAAGACCAGCCTCTCCACAGACATTATACGACCCACATCCCCCGTAAACATCAGGCTTCAGAGACATCAATTTTCAGCTACCATAATCTCATCCTATTCTCAGCCACCAATTAAGGGCTACTTTTGACACTTCAGTTGATATCCTTCACTGCCATTGATGCTACCTACCTTTACCCACTTTATCTTTGGGGGCCATCTCTCACTTTTCACCCACAATTGGGACTCTATCACGACTGAGAATTGGGTCCTAGAATTTATCCATTAAGGATATTCCATAGAGTTTCTCTCTCCCTCCCCACAAATCCCCTTCCTGATCCCCTTCAGGGACCACTCTCATGAGGTGATTCTTAAACAGGAGGCGGACTCCCCCCTCCAACAAGGGGCAATAGAATGAGTGCCATCTTAGTATCAACAAAGTTCCTTTGGTTTCTAATGGATCTGGAACGTTTCCAGTTCATAATCCTTCCCGTAAGACTAGCAACAGCACCTAGAGTATTCATGAAGGTCTTCTCTGTGGCTGCAGCCCAAGTGAGATGTCAGGGTACACAGTTTTCCCGTATCTTAACAACTGGCTCTTAGCAGGTGGCCCCAGCCAAATGTCAGATTGGCAACTTTGTTCCTGCTCCATCTTCTAGCAGTGCTGGGATGTCTGTGCAAAAAAAGAAAAGTCCATTTTATCACTCACACAGAAGATAGTTTGTCAGAGCAGTCTCTATTTCAGCAAGAGCTTTCTTCCCCCGAGAAAGATTTCAGTTAATGAGCAATCTGATAGCACAGATTACCAAGGACTATGGTCAAAGGATCCCTTTCTCTTCTGGACACATGGGCTTGTGCACTTCTGTGACACCATTCACCAGACTTCATCCACAATGTCTTAAGATCTGGCTTTTGTTGGTCTACTCACCAGATGCGGATCGCACCAACACCAGAGTGACCGTTCCCATTAGGATCATTGCCTGTCTTACCTGGTGGTTGAATCCAGAACAAGTGATTGGGTCTGTCTACACTACGAGATTATTCCGATTTTACATAAATGGGTTTTGTAAAACAGATTGTATAAAGTCGAGTGCACACGGCCACACTAAGCATATTAATTCGGTGGTGTGCGTCCATGTACCGAGGCTAGCATCGATTGCTGGAGCGTTGCACTGTGGGTAGCTATCCCATAGTTCCCACAGTCTCCCCTGCCCATTGGAATTCTGGGTTGAGATCCCAATGCATGATGGTGCAAAAACAGTGTCGCGGGTGATTCTGGGTAAATGTCGTCACTCAATCCTTCCTCCGTGAAAGCAACGGCAGCAGACGAATCAGTGTCGCACCCTTTTTCCACCGCAGACAATCATTTCGCACCCTTTTCCCCTGAGATTGCCCGGCGACATCATAGAATGGCAACATGGAGCCTGTTTTGCCTTTTGTCACTGTCACCGATGTGTACGGATGCTGCTGACAGAGGCGTACTGCAGCGCTACACAGCAGCATTCATTGCCTTTGCAAGTAGCAGAGATGGTACCATTCCCCTATTGCACGTCTGCCATTGTATTGTGGTGATGAGATGATGTTATCAGTCATTTTGCACCATTTGCAATTGGAAATTGACGATGATGGTTACAATCCTTTTGTACATCTGCTTCTGTCATGGATTCTCCTGGCTGGTCTCGCTGAGGGTCGATGAGGGGGCGCATGACAAAAATGGGAATGACTCTCCGGGTCATTCCCTTCTTTATTTGTCTAAAAATAGTCAGTCCTGCCTAGAATATGGGGCAAGTCTACTGAGAGCAGAGAGCACAACCGCTCCAGGTCAGAGCCTAGAGTCCGCAGAAATGAGGAGCTGCAACCATCTAGGGATACCCTGCAACAACTCCACCCGTTGCTTTCCTCCTCCCCAACCTCCTGCTACTGTGTGCAATGTCCCCCATTTGTGTGATGATATAAAAGAATGCAGAAAAGAAAACACTGACTTTTAGCGAGATAAAAGAGGGGAGGTAGCCCTCCAGCTGCTATGATAGTCCCAGCAGAAATTAAGGTGGCGGGGAGAGGAGCGCAGCCTCCTGCTGCTATGAAGTCATCGCAGGTACAGAATTTTTCTCGCAGACAATCATTTCGCACCCTTTTCCCCTGAGATTGCCCGGCGACATCATAGAATGGCAACATGGAGCCTGTTTTGCCTTTTGTCACTGTCACCGATGTGTACTGGATGCTGCTGACAGAGGCGGTACTGCAGCGCTACACAGCAGCATTCATTTGCCTTTGCAAGTAGCAGAGATGGTACCATCCCTATTGCACGTCTGCCATTGTAATTGTGGTGATGAGATGATGGTTATCAGTCATTTTGCACCATTTGCAATTGGAAATTGACGATGATGGTTATCAATCCTTTTGTACCATCTGCTTCTGTCATGGATTCTCCTGGCTGGTCTCGCTGAGGTCGATGAGGGGGCGCATGGACAAAAATGGGAATGACTCTCCGGGTCATTCCCTTCTTTATTTGTCTAAAAATAGTCAGTCCTGCCTAGAATATGGGGCAAGTCTACTGAGAGCAGAGAGCACAACCGCTCCAGGTCAGAGCCTAGAGTCCCGCAGAAATGAGGGCTGCAACCATTCTAGGGATACCCTGCAACAACTCCACCCGTTGCTTTCCTCCTCCCCAACCCTCCTGGCTACTGTGTGCAATGTCCCCCATTTGTGTGATGATATAAAAGAATGCAGGAAAAGAAAACACTGACTTTTAGCGAGATAAAAGAGGGGAGGTAGCCCTCAGCTGCTATGATAGTCCCAGCAGAAATTAAGGTGCGGGGAGAGGAGCGCAGCCTCCTGCTGCTATGAAGTCATCGCAGGTACAGAATTTTTCTATCCGACATGACAATACTGATTTCAGCGCTACTCCTCTCGTCAGGGATGAGTACAGAAACCGGTTTAAAGAGCACTTTATATCGATATAAAAGACCTTGTTGTGTGGACGGGTGCAGGGTTAAATCGATTTAACGCTGCTAAATTCAGTTTAAACATGTAGTGTAGACCAGGCCACAGTAGAAATCCCCTTCAGCACTCCTGCCCCCAGTCCACTTTTCTAACAGATTCATCCCTCATGGGTTAGAATGCTCACATGAACAACCACACTGTAAAAGGTACCTGGACCCCACAAGAGGCCAGACTACACATCAATCTACTGGAACTGAGGGCAGTCTGCTAAATTTGCTTATACATTTACTTCTGTATCCAAGTAAGATCAGACAACACCAGCATGGTCTTTTTTACATAAACAAACAGGGCAAAGCAAGATCTGTTCCTAGAAACAGTCAGGCTTTGGACTGGTATGTCAGAAACCACATCACCATCCAAGCCACCTACCTTCCAAGTGCTCAAAACTCTTTAGCAGACAGACTGAGCAAATATTTCTCTGCAGACCCTGTGTGCGGAACACCTCAGTTGGGATGTGAAGGGATCCCCGTGAACAGGAAATTTCCCCTGTAGTGCTCCAGAGGAGCTATGAGTTGCTATCACAGGTCTTGAGAAAGATCCATCACAACAGTGCCAGAGTCATTCTTGTAGCACCTAATAGGCCCAGGGAGTTTTCTTGCCCAGAACTCCTGAGAATGTCAGTCCCTCCTCCTATCAGGATCCACCCCTTTTCAGATCTCCTTACCCAGGAAGAAGGCAGAATCAGACCCTGCAATCCAGAACCACTCCACCTCATGGCCTGGTGTTTGTATGGGCATCAGAACTCTAATGCTTTTGATCAGCACCCCTCAAAGTAGGAATGCTACCTAACTAAATGGGGATGCTTCTCTACCTTGGCTCAGCATAATCAACCTTCTCCTAGCTTCATAGATGTCCCCGTCGTTTTAGATTCTCCTGTTTTAAAAAAAAAAACAACCTCAGGTCTTTCCATTAGCTCACTGCAGGTTCATCTTGCAGCGATCAGTGTCTTCCTTCCTCCAGTAGATGGACATTCCATTTTCACTCACCCAGTGACAGTGAGATTCATGAAAAGGCTAGTCAGGATTTTTCCGCTAGTGGTCAAACCTACACCTCAGTGGGGCCACAATCTTGTCCTATCTACGCTCACCAGACCTCTGTTAGAACCCTTGGCAACATGCCCTATGTCCTACTTGTCCATGAAAGTAGGGTTTTTAGTTGCTGTTTCCTCAGCAAAAAAGTTGTGGAAGATGGGAATCCTCATGGCAGACCCACTCTATGTTGTTTCTCAGAAGGAAAAAGGTCTCTCTTCCCCATCATCCTAAATTCCTGCCCAGTTATTTCTGAATTCCATGTCAACCAGGCCATCCACTTATCTGTTTTCTTCCTGAAACTCCATGCCTCTGCTGAAGAGAGCAGCCTTCATTCCCTCAGTGTCGGACATGCCTTGGCATCCTACCTGAAAAGGAGCAAATCTATCAGAAAATCACCACAGCTATTTCTCGTCATAGCAGAAAGGTTGCAAGGACAAGCTCTGTCCTCTCAGAGAGTGTAAGTGGATTTCTGGGGGAATCATCAAGTTCTACCAATTAACGCATATCCTTCCAACCGATGGGGTAAGGGCACAATCCATGAGAGCATAAGATGCCACTACACCATCCCTGCAAGAAGTACTGATACTGGACATATGTAGAATGGCGACCTGGAGTTCCGTTCACACACACACAAAACATTTTGTACACTAGTTCAAGCGGATACAACCGTGGGAACTACAGTAATTCAAGCACCTTTGCTTCCAGCATCCTTGCAGCATCCTCCTCAGTCTGTATACTCCTAGTCAGTCACCCATGTGTGAAACAATCATAGGGACAAGCACTCCAAGAACTGGCGGTCACTTAGCTGTAACTGGATATTCTTTCAGATATGTGGTCCATATCAATATTCCCTTCCATCTCCTTTGCTTCGGATCCTACTGAATTCACAGTAAGAAGAACTGGACAAGCATCAGCCCACGTTGTCTCTTCTGCCTTGGGTCTGGAGCATAAGGAGAGCTGCTGCACATGTGTGAGACAATGGACACTGCTTGTTAGAATTTACGGACTCAAGCGCGTGATGTGCATGCACACCTACATGTGGAATACAGATAGGGACCACAGATCTCCAAGAACTTGCACTTACAGGTAAGTAACCTCCATTTTTAAACTCGGATATCTTTGTTGGTAGACCACTGTTGATTGTAAAATGACCTCTTATAAAACAGATGTCTGTTTTTTACCAGTTCTAGGTGAACTGGAAATTTTTTGAGTTAAAATTTATGTATTAGGGGAGATGCTTTTTTTCCTTTGCAGGTGAAAGTAGAAGCCTCCTGGGATTCCACAGTCCATAACTGCCTTCAGCTCAGTAAAGGAACAGCAACAGATGAAAGGGTTTTCCTTATTGTGAGAGTGACAGTCCAGCTCAGCCATCCTGCAGAAATGCAGCTAGTGCTACGCAAACGTATCTGCGTTAATGTCTACGGGAGACAGGTACATCTTTTAAAACCCTGCAGTGAGTTTTGTCAGCCTGTCAAAGTGATGCGAGATCTGAGGCAAAGAGCTTTTGACTTGCTTGACACCAGAGTTCAGTAATTCCTGACCCCCAGTCCTATGCTCAGACTCTTAGTCTGTGCCTCACTTCACTGCAGCATTTTAACACTGGTGTGCCCCTTGTTTTGGTGGATTTGATAGGTTACCAACATCGGGTTGAGATGGAGGTGCGTACTTATAAATGTTTTATGGGAGCTGTGTGTTTGTAATTCTGAGCCTGACAGGTGTCCCTTGAAGAAAAATGAAATTAACAGTGGCCTTCTAAAAAGAGTCTTTAAACAAACTCTTAGCCAGAAGCATCTACAGAACAAAGAGAAATTATAGACTTATAGAAAGAGACCTTCTAAAAACGTTAAAATGTATTACTGGCACACAAAACCTTAAATCAGAGTGAATAAATGAGGACTCGGCACACCACTTCTGAAAGGTTGCCGACCCCGGTCTATAATATATAACTAAATGATTGTTGTATTAAAGTATGTAAGGTTTTGAAAATGTTTAAGAAGCTTCATTTAAAATTAAATTAAAATGCAGAGCCCCCTGGACTGGTGGCCAGGACCCGGGCAGTGTGAGTGCCACTGAAAATCAGCTCTGTGCTGCCTTTGGCACACGTGCCACAGGTTGCCTACCTCTGAACTAGAGGCTTCACACTGCTAATAGTCTGTGTGATAACTTCAGTGTCTTGGAAGATTATTTGATTTTTTTCCCATAGCTTTTGTATGATGCTGTTAAATACGGGAGAGAATTTTTGTTTCAATATCATTAATCTGTATTAAAAGTATTAATCTGGTGAATAGTCTCTCTAATCCCAATCATTTAACACTGGCTGGAGTTTAGTAGGTGTTATCCTCATGGCCAGGAGCTCGTTTTGTAAATTAGTGAAATTTGTCTAATTTGACTATGTATCCTAAGTGAAACCTGAATTATGTTTTTCCCGTCAGTAACGTTCACTACATCTGTTTCTGGATACTTACCTCTCTCCCAGTCTGAGACATTTAGGGGTATGCTAGCAGCAGTTGTGGTACCCGTTGCCCTCTGTGGCTTTTCAGAATGAGAGTCCCACTTGACCTTTTATTTTCACCATTTGGTCTGTTCTGCCATGATGGAAGGTGCAGGGGGAGGAACAAATGGAAGGCAGGAGCTCAGTGAATGGTCCCATTCAGGGAATGATCCCGAAAATCTTCATTCTTTGATGAATATGGTGGGAGCAGGGAGAATTCTGCTCAATAGTGCCCCAAAATTTGGCTTTCCATGCCGGCGACACTATCAGATAAGGTGGGGGAGCTGAGCTGCTCCTCTGTTGGCATTACAGGAGGCAGAGTCTGGAGTGAGGCCAGAAGGAGCATGGCCAACTTCCAGGCAGAGCCCTATGGAACAACTGAGCTGCTGATAAGATTTGAAGAGAGGCACAGCACTAGATGTCTGACTAGGTGTGAAGTCATTCCCAGAAAGGAAACAGTGAAGCAAATTTTCCATTATCTAGAACTGGGGGAAACCCATTTCACAGAAATCATTTGCAGGCTCCATTTATCATACAGATTGTACTGAGTTTCCAACAAGGCCAATTTCAACCACAAGCTTGAGTCTATTTGCCAACACAAAAATTCAGTCTTCTCACAAGGTTTTTTTTAATCCCCAGTGATAACCTTTCCAGGCTGTTCAGACTCAGCAGCATCTTTCAATGACTCATCTCTGCATTAATTCAAGAATCCAATTCTTAACCCTGCGCGACGCCAAGTCAGCATAAACAATGACCATGCTCTCTTAAATCATTCTTCATAACGATCTCTTTGGTCAAGAATTTAATGTCTGTACAAATGTCAAATATTCAAGAAAGTCACGCCTGGGGCTCTCAAAAAAAAAAAAAAAAGGGGATTGGCTGGTTCTAGATTTTGTTTTTTAGTTAAGAGGTCACCTTGCTGTGTAGAAAGATAATCCCCTTTTTATGTCTGTAATGAAGACAGAAATAACTGGTTTTTGTCTTTATTTGGACTAACGTCTTTTGAATGCTGCCTGCTTGTTTTGTCTGTTCTGTTATTTGCCATATACAAACATTTGCTTCTGTTGAAAATGTTATTTTAAAACACCTTTTTAAAAAAAAGAAAAAAACTGAAACCATTTTTTCACTCTTTTCCTTCTTCCTCTCTAGGGTTTTGCACAGAGCTTCCTGAGAAGAATGTCTCCCCGAAGTTCCATTCCTGGCTGTGGAGTCACCTTTGAGATAGTCTCTAATATTCCAGAGGTGAATAACTAGGAATTGAAAATATCTGAAACTGTCAAGGGTCACCAACTTCTTGAAATCTCACATCTGTTAGAATATTCATTGCCTGTTGTTGCTACAACTGATAACTAAGATTCCTAGAACAGAAGAGATTAGACAAACTTGTTTTTTTTTCCACGTTCCACATTTGGCAGCAATCTGCATTGTTTACCCTGTTTGGTCAGTTTTCCCTTCTTGTTTGTGTGGGTCTTTCATACAGCAATGGGGAAGAGAAATATTGTAAGAAACCTTGTCCTGGGACCTAGGACTACTTTTACATTTTTTTTTTTTAAATAGAATCTAAATTTCAAGTTGAGGCTGTCCCTTAATAAATAATGCCTTGCTTTTTAACCTTCCAAGCACTGAGCCTCATCATACTTTCCTTCATTTCCTCGACTCTTGCCTTCGTTCAGTCAAAACAGATACCCAGTAACAGCCTCCAAGAAAGCACTGCGAGACACAGACACCCCTCACACCCAAAGTGCATCTGAAGCTGTAGTCTCTGTTTTGTCAACTTTCTTTGTTTTATTTCCCTTCATATGATTAGTATGTTGTAGGGAGCAGGCAAAGACCCAAATGTGGCTGACATTTGTGTTATAAAATATCTGAACACGGACATTTTACTCCTGGGGGATTTCTGTGCACAGTATGTACAAATTCTGCATATTTTACTTGTTAAAATAACACAATATAATCATGCCAGTTTCAATTATTTTGGTAATTTATTTCAAAATACCTGTCAGCAAGTATGTCTGTAACAATACAGAAAACAAAAAAGATTCAGGAAATGTTTTTGACAAATAGATTCCTTACTAGGCATATTAATACAGAACTCTGAGTAATAATTCATTTAAACTACAATACAGAACAGTATTTCCGCACCCCTCAGAAGCAGTGCAAAGGCTTGGGAGAGTCGGGTAATGGAGGAGCTGAGGGAGAAGAAAGTAATTGCTGGGGAAGAGCCTGGGAGTGAACCTGGAGGGGCCTGAGGTGTGGGTGGGAGAAGTATGGAACAGGTTTTTTTGGAGGGAGGGAGGGATTGTTAGGGAGTTGGGGAGCTTTTCCCATGCAGACCCTGGCTGACCTCAACTTCTCTCTTTTAATCAGGTACATCTGTCTCAATCTCCGTTTGTCCTGCACCCCAACTTCCTCCTATACCCATGTGGCTCTGCACCCTCGCTCAGCCAGGCATGGCTGCCACATCCCCATGAGGGAGTGCAGTCCCCCTCCCCTTGTCCCCAAGTGGCCCTGCACCCCCACTCCCACTCAATGTTGTCACACCACTAGCTCCTGTGTCCCCACCCCAGTTTGTCATTTTTCCCCTCCCCCCCCAACTAGCCCTTCCGAACTCCAGTCTGGGTGACACCACCTCCAGCAGCTCTGGGTGCCCTGCTCTGTTTTCCCCCACCCCATCCCATGCCTCCTCACCTGGCCCTACAGGCAGGGTATTGTGAGGAAGGCAGCCTCTGCCTCCTCCCTCTCCATGGCTGGCTGCTCCAGCATGTGAGTCAGCTGCCCTTCTGGCACCACATTAGTCCCTGGCGAGCAAAAGGTATAATTGCAGCATGACCCCTCTTGTGGCTTCCCTTCACCCGCTCAAGCCCCCGTCAGAGTCAGTTGTTCCACAGGGAGAAAAATATCTATGAGAGACTTTAATGCTGCGCTTGCGCAGTGCCGCAGAATTCCCCCACAAATAGCATTTACATTGCTTGATGGTGATATCTCCCCATGAAACTCTGCTAACCAGAAAAGAGAACCATAACTGCATTTACAGGTGAAGGGTTGGACTCATCCAAAATAACAGAAGCACTCATCTGGCTTCTATGTTGCAGGAGCTCCTAAAAAGTCTTTGTTGGGTATTCCTGCACATGCTGTAGAAGTAGATTAATTTCTTATCTAATTTATGGGAAGATTCAGTGTTGAATCAACATCATCCATTTTTTTAAAGCCTTCCTGTGGTCTGTACAGGAGAGAGATGTACGGTTTCTTGGTTGGTTGGCTGTATTTTGGGTTGTTGTGTTTTTTTTTAATTGGAAATATTTCCTTTAAAATAGGCAGCTTTTCTTTCCTTCTTCCCAGGATGCTCAGGGAGCTGAGGAGCGGGAAGCACTAGCAAGGATGGCAGCTAATGTTGAAAACGCAGCTTCGGCTGACTCAGAAGCCTATATTGAAAAGTACCTGCGGAGTGTGCTGGCAGTGGAGAACATTCTCACCTTGGATCGTCTTCGCCAGGTGTCTCTTTTTTTCCGATGCCAGAGTTGACATCAATAAATATACTTACTGAGAACACTGTTGTGATAGAAATCTTTTTATAAGTGCATGCAATGGCTTAATAAACAAGAGGGTCACTTCAGTATATGGCTCAGCTCTTCAGAGTGTCCTGTGACAGACATCCAAGGAAGCAAGTGCAGAAAGCTGTTTAGTTACTCCTTCTAAATTGTATGCAGTACAGGTGGGATTGAAGGCTTGATATTAGTTTCACTGTTCGTTCTGGGTTTCTCTGTGTGTTTTAAAATACACTGGGCACTTCAAGAATTGTATTTCAAAAAAGATAGTTTTGTGTGGAGTTGGCTTTAAAATTAAACCCAGAGTTTCAGAAAGCAAGTTTTCTGAAGTGATTGGCAAACCTTGTGTCATCTTGTACATGCTATGCATTGGAGTAACCAAGCCTGTTCTACCAATAAGTGAGACGTTGATTAGGTTAGTAAGTATTGTAACTAGATCTGTTTGCTAGGAAAAATGCAGGAGAGGGACACGTTTATGGAAAATTGTATTTCTGGGTATAAGTTATGCAAGCAAGAGAGATAAAGGTATCCAAAACAAATCTGAGCATGTACTTACCCTCTATAAATTAACAATAAAGTGCGCTTCACTCTTAAGTATTGAAAGCAAGTTCTCTGTCAAATAGAATTACTTTCAAGGATTAAAATAAGAGCTCAGATAGGAAAAGGAGTCTCACTGTTCACATGTGTTAGAGATATAGCCCTCTCATAGATGCAGGGCTAAAGATGCTCAGTGACCTTCTAAAGATTATATAAAATTCTGGCCTACCACTGAGCAAACAGTTACTAGTGGACCAAACTTGCCCACTCCCTGTAGACTTCCTGCTATCAGCATACGGTATGAGACATTAAAAATTAAATTATGAAGTCTCCTTTCTTCTATGGTGCATTAGGGCTATATAGAAATATTTTCATGTACTGTATATGCAAAACTACACTTGGATCACGGTTTAAATGCTTGTAAAGTGTTTCTGTCCTGATGTCTTGACTGGTCTGCAGGAGGTTGCAGTGAAAGAGCAGTTAACAGGGAAAGGAAAACTTAACAGGAGGAGTCTGAGCTCTCCCAGTGTCAATCGGGTAAGTATGCCACAGTTGCATCGATAGATCCATGAGGAGGGCAGACCATACAACTGACAGGGCCCTAAGCTATCCAGATGGGAGAATAAAACGATGAGTTGCCTCTGGTCTGATCCCCCAATTGCACCATTGGTGGTGGGGGAGATAAGCCAGCACGTGAATTCCTGAGCAGAGACAAAACCCAGAAATTTCCATATCCTGATCACACAGGCTAGTGTTCTAAACACCCAGACCTATGCAGACTATGTAAAAATAGCCATGTGACATGTACTTCTGTACACACTACTCTTTTGTGAAACATGGAAGGTTTTTCATCCAATTATCAAGTTAATATTTTGTGCTTACAACTTTTTGTCTGAAGATCTCCAGGCATGTTATAAATACTAATACTAATGAATTAAGCCTCATACATGCCTGAGTTGTAGAAATTATATTTTCTGTTTAACACATGAAGGAACTGAGACCGAGATTTTGACTTGACCAAGATCACACAGGAAACCTCTGGCAGAGCTAGGGATAGAACCTAAGGGTCCAATCAGTGGAAATTCTGCCGTAGACTTCAGTGGGGACAGCATTTCACCCTAAACTGCTCGACTCCCAGTTTGTGCTACAACTGCAAGGCCATCTTTCCTGCTTTTATGTATTTTCAAGACACATTTATTAGAGGTGCTTAACATTTTGCAGAAACTACTCTGTTTTTACTTTAACCATTTCAGATATCTGGAAGCCGTCAAGATTTAGCTCCCCCGTACAACCTTGGCAGTCACAAGGTAAATATTTAAAGCAATTTGTGGCCTTTGGAGAGATGATTAGGGAGAATCTCCTCTTCATTTTTGTGGTGTGTGGTCCCAGAATCAATCCCATCACTGATTATAAAAAAATATCATTGGGACATGGTTCAAAAGTAATCTTGTTTAAAGATCAAAGAATTACCTTTGAGAGACTTTGCAAGGCCTAGCTAGACGACAGGGCCTTCCCATGACCTGCACAGTTCGAGTGTGTGCATAAATATATACATGCATATGGAGAATAGGGGGTGAGAAAGGAGTTTTAATGCAATGGTATGAAGAAATCAAGTTTTCATATACAGTCTAGCATCGATAGTTAAATATCTGTTCCATGTAGGAAATGCTAAAACATCTGCAAGTAATGAATTGCTTATAGCCGCATCCATAGAAATGTCCCACAGTTTCTCATTAAAATACTGTACTTCATTTAAGCATTGAGAGAAAAATTCATTATCTGAATTTTCACTGTTTTTTGTTTCCTACTCCCTCCCCGCTTCCTCTCATGATATCCCACATTGCATGCTTCAGAGTCCAGAGGTCCCAGCAGAGGTAACAAATGCATTAGGTCCACCTAATGAGTGAGATAAAATTATTATCCCACTATAGTTACTGTATTGTTCTTACTTTAAATTCCTTTGCTTTAAAATATGTCTGCTTTGAAAATACAGCCATTATACCTCATTTTCATAAGAATGGCCATACTGGTCTCTCTAGTGCCCAATGCCCAGTACTTCAGAGGGAATGAACCAAACATGACAATTATCGAGTGATCCATCCCCTGTCATCCACTCCCAGAGCATGGGGTTGCATCTCTGACCATCTTGGCAAATAGCCATTGATGGACCTATTCTCCATGAATTTATCTAGTTCTTTTTTGAACCTAGTTATGGCCTTCACAGCATCTCCTGGCAACAAATTCCACAGTTTGGCTGTGTTTTGTGCCTTTTCTTTTAAACCTGTCACCTACTAATTTCATTGGATCACCCCTAGTTCTTATGTTATGAGAAGGAATAAATAACACTCTCCATACCATTTATGATTTTATAGACCTTTGTCATATTCCTGCCTTAGTCATCTCTTTTCCAAGCTGAAAATTCCCAGTCTTTTTAATCTCTCATACGGAAGCTGTTCCATACCCTTAATCATTTTTGTTGACCTTCTCTGTACCTTTTCTAATTCTAATATATCTCTTTTGAGACGGGGTGACCAGAACTGTATGCAGTAATCATGGTGTGGGCATACCATGAATTTATATAGTGGCATTATGATATTTATTGTTTTCTTATCTCTCTCTTTCCTAATGGTTCCTAATACTCTGTTTGACTGCCACTTCACACTGAGCAATGTTTTCAGAGAACTATCCACAATGACTCCAGGAGCTTTCTTGAGTGGTAACAGCTAATTCTTCTTCAAGTGCTGTCCCTGTGGGTGCTCCACTCTAGGTGACGGTGCGTCCCGGCGCTGTCGATCGGAGATTTTCGGTAGCAGTGCCTGGTTGGGGTGCACGCACCCAGATGGTATCTCCCGTCTAGTTGGAATCTTCCTGAGTGCGTG